>NC_133769.1:99137233-99200892 GCF_003597395.2 Chelonoidis abingdonii
AAAAGAGAGAGATTCACTGACGGCAGAAGGGAAGACGCAGACAAGGGTGGTCTAGACTGACAGTGGCCAAAGGCCTCCCGGGGCTGACGAGAGGCTCTGGTTAGTGGCCAGTTCTGGCAATGCAGACTTTGACAAGATCCTCCTTATTGGTGTTCTACCTGACCTTCGACACGGGAGGGGGCCGGTGTTGAGATGCAGTGACGGATGAAAAGGGGGGAAACGACACCCCGTGTGTACTGATCTAAGAAGTTGTCTAGCACCGGGAGCCAGACTATATGCCCATGGAGAAGTGAATGCCCCTGGCCATATGGGCTGGCCCTTAAGAAACTGGGGCCATATCTCTTTGGTGGTGACACTCTCCACAAAAGAGAGAGATTCACTGACTGGTTCAAGAAGGGGACGCAGACAAGGTGGTCTAGACTGAGCAGTTGGCCAGACAGGCCTCCGGGCGCTGCACGGAGGCTCTGGTTTAGTGGCCAGTTCCTGGCAATGCAGACTTTGACAAGACCCGCTTATATGGTGTTCACACGACTGGTCCGACACGGGAGGGGGCTCGAGTGTATGATGCAGGAGGATGAAATATGGGGGAAAACGACACCTCCGTGTGTCACTGATCTAATGAAGTTGTCTAGCACCTGGGAGCCAGAACTATATGCCCATGAGAAGTGAATGACCCTGGCAACACTATGGATGCTGGCACTTAATGAAACTGGGGCCATATCTCTTTGGGTGACACTCTCCACAACTGAGATCAGGGCCCTATTGTTTTAGGCTCTGTATATACATACAGTGAGAAACAGTATCTGCCTTTGTACAGGGAGACTTTGGCAAACCAGTAAAGTGCCTGAAACCACTATGGCTTATTGTTAAAGACAGCCTAGTCGGCAAGCTGTTAAAAGCAAGTCTCAGCTTAACCAAGGTAGGAGGAGAGGGTTTTGGGTGCCACCGAAAGGACAGCTTGACCCCGAGTCCTTCCTGATAAGAATTGAGTTAAAATTGCTGATACATGTGTTTTCAAAGAGTAGGATATGCCCCAGGAATGTCTACTGAGGTCTTAAGGCTGCAAGTTCTGGAAAAACCCACACCTAGTTAATCAATAATCAGAAGGAATCTCTTGCTTGAAACTGCTTACTTAACAAGGTTTCTTTAATTACTAATGTATAAATAAGCGGAAAAAGCTTGAGATAAGTGGGACTCATTTCAGGACTGGCCTCTCCCTCTGGATGCATCTTGTGTTTCCCAGCGGCAGACGGGCTGCCGCTGTATCACTCGAGAGCCACACGCAGCTTTGGTAATTATCAAGGGTTGAGGGTGTTTTACTAACCTGTTGCAGACATGTGTAAGTGCTTGAGACTAAGTAAAGTTTAGCTTTAAGTGAAAGCCCTCTTGTGTTGTCCTGTCTGTGCCAGCCATCTATCGGTCGGACGGCCGTGTCTCCCGATTTATTTCCTGACACCTCCTTGCACAGAGTAAAGTTACCAAGAGCTTTGGATTGAAAGAACCCTGGGTAACAGAATTTGGAGGCCCCAGCGAGGAGTGATGGAGAGGAAGGAGATGGATGGTACAAACAGTGTGTAGTTCGTCCATTGCAAAAGGAGGTAAAAGACGGTGGGGTGGAGTCGCTCCCTACAATTTCCCATGTTGCAGTTTGCAAGTTGATCTACGGATACATTCTGTTACTGGGACTCAGAACTCAGGCTGATTGCCTGCTCGAGTGGAGAAATTCCCAGAGAGACAGGGAACCAACTCCAGGACACAGCCCCAAAGATCAGAGCTGCCAGACCTTCATACTCTGCCAATGACATCGTGCAGAAACTGGAGTTCCCCAGATGGAACTGATTCTGACTGGCCATCAGGAAAAGTTCATCTGTCTTATTGGGAGTGGTGAGTACTGCATGTTTAGCATGTGCAGTGTGGTTTTGGTGGTGGTGGTTAAGAAATAGAGGTTATGTAGTATATTACTGTGTAAGGCTCTGTCACTGGTAAAAGACCCTGTAAACCTGCAGAGTTAAGTCCTGAGTCCAAAGGGAAGGGTAGAGCCCAGAGCCCATGGAGGAGTAGAGTCTGGAGCCCACAGAGGGGAAAAGTTGGGTGTTTTTTGCCTGGAGCCCTAGGAACTGGGAAAAGGCGGTGTGATGGAGTAGGGCCTGTCTGTGTGGGGCATGGCAGAGCTAGGGACGACTTTAGGCGAGGGACAAGTGCTCAGCCTGTAACCTGAGCCAGGGAGAAGGGTATACACCTTTGCCCGGGAAGGGGGACAAAGAAAGGGGCTGGCTGCAGGGGAGTTGAGTCATTTTCGGTTATGGGCTGGGGCGGAGGAATTCAGGGGTATTCTAAGCTGGGATCCAAGCACCCTGAACCCCCAGAAGGACTTGATTGAGGGGTCCTGACTGTGCCAACAAGCTCTGCTGTAACCTGCATTCCTGTTGTCCAATAAACCTTCTGTTTTACTGGCTGGCTCAAAGTCACTGTGAGTCCCAGGAAGAGGGGTGCAGGGCCAGACTCCCCCACACTCCATGACAACTGGTGGTAGCGGTGGGATATACTGCACCCCNCGGTGCTGAGTATTTCCATGAAAGCCACAAGCAATGTCGTGTCGTACTCATCAGGCAACTCGCAATCATCGTCGGACTCCTCATCACTTTGGAGCTTAAGGAATCGCTCAACTGTCAAACGTGATGTGCTGGTGACACTCATCAGCAAAGTCCTCAGCAGTTCGGACTCCATTTCCCACAGAAATCGCGCTGCACAGAAACTGTTGGGAGAGTCACAATGGTGCCAAACGTGGACGGAAAAACAGGGACTGCAGGGATGCAAAGCGATGCATCACGGGGCATTGGGACAGGAAGCAGATGACCCACACCCTTCCATTCCCTTCCCACAACCTACGGCGCAAAAATGGGACGAGGTGCTCTGTGGGATAGCTGCCTAATGCACCACTCCCAACAGCGCTGCAAATGCTGCAAATGTGGCCACACTGCAGCGCTGGTAGCTGTCTGTGTGGCCACGCTCCAGCGCTTTTCCTACACAGTTGTACGAAGGCAGCTGTAACTTCCAGCGCTGCAGACCTCCAAGTGTGGCCAAGGCCTCACACTTCAAAGTGCTGCTGTGGCAGCGCTCCTGCAGCAGCACTTTGAAGTTTCGAGTGTAGCCAAGCCCTTAGATACCTGAGCTGCCTGACTCCAGGCAGTGTCCCCTCATTTGTGACTAAGTAAGCGGAGACAGGTACCTCCTGAGCACACACCCTTCTCCTCAGCATCCCCCATTGGCTAGCTTAGGTGGCTCCCTACCTAGCATGTTGGCTTTTATGGATCATGAACTAAGGTGCCTATATCTCCCTAATCATTGTATAGGAGTTTAGACCTCTAACTCCGGCTTTCAGTGTCAGCTGAAATCAGGAAGAACAAGCACTCTTGCAGGCAGGGAAAAACATGCATCTCACAAGATCTCCAGCCCCTTTCATTTTTGGACCAAAGAACAACACTCTGAACAATTCCTTCCCCTCCTTGGTGTTTACACCTTTCATATTCTTGAAGAGAATTGTCATATCTTCATTAGGATCCTCCCTCAGGAAAGCACTAAACTTTGGCAAATCTAGACATATTTAGATAGTTTAGTCTTTTCTCATAAGTCAAATTCCTCCAAAACCAAACATGCAAATAAAATCTGCTTTGTTACCTTTGTAAAACCTTTTGCCCATCCTCTAATTAAGCTCAAAGCTGAAGCAATATCTGATGGTTTGTTTTACTACTGCCCAGACCAGGGAAATGGTTCATGTGCTAAAGGAAGAGACTGAGAGTGTATTTACTTTTAAGTTAAGGATAATTGGTAACACAAGTTTTCACTGAGAATTCTGATAACTTATCTTCCCCGAGGTTCTAATTTGGGTATTTCATTTATATTTGAACTACTTAAGAATTTATTTCCTTGGTAACTAGTGACCAATTTGAGAAGAATATAGAGAAATGCATGTTTAGAACATCTCATTGGAGGCTGCTTCTCCATGGGAATTGTGGCTTCTTGCTCTCCTTTTGTCTCTGTTAATGTTGACTGTGGCTTTTATACCTGAAAACCCTCATCATCCTAATGGGCCAGATTCAAAGGTGACAAAGGGTGTAGCAGGTTACATGTTGGTAAGTCAGCGCAAACTGGTTGAAGTGGATGAACTTACACTCCAATAGGGCAGAAAGAAAGGGTGTAGCAAGAAAAGCAAGGAGCAGGAGAGTGTAGGTGTAACAAGATGGTCTGCCCCTTTAAGGGTCAGGGGGCCTGGGGCCAACCAGCCTTGTTCTGTTATCACACCCAGCTGGGAAGGGGGCAGGGGATCCCTATAAAAGGCTGAGAGAGCTCAGGAGAGATGTGGGATGGGGGTTAGCTCCTGTGAGTGGCCCTGGAGCAGAGAGAGGCAGGCAGAATGAAAGGCCATTAGGCCTCTGTGGATAATTGTTGATTAGCAAAATAACTTTGTCTTGTGTTTCTTTGTGATTTTTTGCTTGAATTAATAAACCATGCCCTGAAGGAAGGGCCTGAAAGAGATCTGGACATGGTGCTGATTCTTTCCTGGGCTGGGGAGACAGGCCAACAGTTTACAGTAAAATAAAGCAAGGAGAGCCATCCAGCTACTGACATCCAAAAGCTAGACCCCATCACACTCCTATACAGGTTCCAACACTCAAGCATGCCAACACACACAGTGATACCCTCCTCCTGCATCCATGTGATGACAAAATACCACATGGATGGCTCCTCACATGGCACATCTAGAACTCATGCTGGCACCCACCCACCAAGAGGACACGCAGACCCTCAGGCACCCACCAGATGGGGTGGATCCACAGCCCATTGCAGCCAATGGGAGTCTTTCCACTGACATCACTGGGCTCTGGGTCAGGCACATAAACAACCTTGGCAGATTTTGATTTTTGGCCATATAATTTTGACTGAAAAGATCAAGGTTTATTTTAAAGCATTTTTAATTTTCATCAATTTAAATGTTCACAAATGCAGGAAATTGGGAGTGGGGTCAGATCATTATTTAATGACAGCTGATGCTGCAATTCAAAAAGTTAAAGCTATATAAACTGTGAAAACACAATTTGTCAACATTGTGTCCCCAAATACACAAAATAAATATCCTTAAATCAACAGATTAGACCTGTTTTTACTGTCAATTTGCTAGTCCTTTTATAGAAAGCCCAATTCAAAAGTCTAAATCATTTAATAAGGTCTCAAGCAGCATTTTCTTACTTTGCCTATCTATACATTTTAATTATTATTTGATGGAAACATGTTCTCATTGATTTATGCAGGTACAGTAAAATCAGCATTTACTAATAAAAATCTAATCCTACCCATGGACATCCCCCAGACTCCTGAATACATGTTATCCTGAGAAGGCTTCCTAGGGGCTGATATGATTTTATTTCATTGTTTCTAGGTTACCGGTGTGTATGGCACTTCAGTATTGTTGGCTAGAGTAGGAACATGTGTACTTCTGCTTTATATTTCTGGGTCTAGTTATTTACCTCTAATACATTTTTAAAGGAAGAAAGCTATTAGTTTTACCCTCAGAGACACACAACAACCGCACTAATGTGTCTAATATTTTGAAACGCTCAACACTTCCCAGAAGATGAAACCTTTTCCTATTTGATATGGCAATAAAGAAAATAAGAGGGACTAGAATAAACGTCTTATGGGTTTTTGTTGGCAGCTGTTAGCTGTTGCTTTAAACTTATTCTTATTGTATGATTCCAACCTCCACCCCTTTGTAGGGTTGTGACCCTCCAGGACTGTCCCAGAGTCTCCAGGAATTAAAGATTAGTCTTTAATTAAAGATTATGCCCTGTGATGAAACCAACCAAAATTGGCAACCCTCCCCCCTTGCTTAAAGAAATGTGTTTAACAGCCCAGGCTAGGTGGGCTGCAGGGGGTCCTGTGGTGGATTCTGTGAGTGTCTGCGGGGGGGGGGGCGCGGGGACTGTGCCAGCTCCCAGCTGGGGGGGGGGGCTTCTGAGGGGTGTTTTGCTCCCCTGCTCGGCAGCAGCAGCAGCAGCTCTAGGGCGGGGTCTTCTCTCTTCCCCCCCTCACGCCCCTGGGCGGGAGAGGCAGCGCGCGTGGCAGGCAGCCCCGGCAGCAGGCTGCGCTCCCCGCCCGGCGCCGACAGGGTGCGGGGAAGGGCGAGGAGGGACCCGCGGGGGCAGAGTCAGTGACGTGCCCACCAGCCGGAGACACTCGGCGCAGCGCTGGTTCCGGCGGCACAAGGCAGCCGGGGGCTCCTCAGGCAGCGCCCGCTCTGCCTCGCGCTCTCCCTCCGGCCGCCATCCCGCCTTGTTCTCTGCTGGCCGGGGCGGGGCCCCCCTCGCAGCTGCCACCCTGAAGTTTCTGGCCGTGCTCCTGGCCGCAGGGATGCTCGCGTTCCTTGGTGCAATCATCTGCATCATCGCGAGCGTCCACCCTGCGGCCAGCCCCGCCGGAGCTCTCCGCGGTGCTGACAATGACTCCAGCGCCGCCGCCGACAAGGCGCCGGGCGCTCTCCACGGTGCTGGGCAGAGCTTCTCGGGCAGCCCGCAGGACTCCCTGCTGGAGCTGCTCTCCAGCAGCGCCCGGCCCCGCCAGCAGCAGCAGCAGCACCAGCCGCTCTTCAGCCGCTTCCTCTGCACGCCGCTGCCGGCCGAGTGCCCCTCCGACAGCCCCGCGGCGGGGGACGGCCCCGCGCCCGCCGAGGACCTCTTCTTGCTGCACGCCGCGGCCGAGCAGCTGAGGCAGACGGCGCTGCAGCAGAGGGACCAGATCCTGAGCGACTGGGAGACCATCCGCGAGCTGACGGGCAAGCTGAGCCAGTGCGAGAACGGGCTGGAGCTGAGCTTCCAGGACAGCGCCGCTCTCTGGGGCGGGCCCCGCAAAGACACCATGGGCGACCTGCCCTGGGACTCGCCTGCCATGGTCCAGGAGCTGGAGGATGCTGTCCGGTCGCTGAAAGACAGGATCGACAAGATAGAGGCAAGGCGTGAACCCCCTCCCCTCCCAGTCCCATCCCATCTCCCCTGCCGATCTCCCCTCTTCTCACTTCTCCCCTTCCTCCCCACTCTGTGCCCCTCAGCCTTTCAGCTCCTACCCCTGAGCCTCTCCTTCCCTGCTTTGCACGGCCCTCTCCGGGGTTTTCCTAGAGTGCCAGTGGCGGGGCTGGGGCGGGTAGTGTATTTGAATACTTTATGTAATTAAATCAGAAATGTAATGTACTCTGGTAAATCAGACCCAGCCTGGCAAGCCCTGACTGTTGGCTCTGGGAAGTATGTGTGTGTGTGTGTATATATAGGGTGGTGGTGGTGAAATGGGGACACAGTATAATAGATTGAATATATGTGTGTGTGTGTGTTTGATTCCTTGCCACCTTTTCTCTAGTTTCTCCCTACTCTTTGATGTGAGATTTCCTATGGTAAATAGCTTGCATTGAAATAAAATAAGTAGCTTTCATAGAATCCACAGGTGGAAATTATATATATATATACAGAGAGAGAGAGAGAGAGAAGAAATGGCTATTTCATGCCCTCCTCTCACACTTCCAGATGCCCCACCAATGTCAGATTGTTCCCCACAGAATATTCCCAGCCTAATTTTAATTGACTCTCAGGAGATGGGGCTTTCATCACTTCCCTTCAAAGACTCTTATGTAAAAGACCTTAGGACGTTTTATAGGTATCCATTGAAACATTTTGTAGACGTCTCTCTCCATAAATGGGGATGTGTATCTGTTTCAACTCCACCGTCAAGTTTATTTTGAATCCATGTCTCCATTCCCCACATGTCAATACTATTAATTACTCAGGGCTAGAGCAGGCCACCAGTGCTCCCACAGAGTAGCATCTCACTCTGCCCATAGTCCTATTGATGTGGGTGAGGGTAGTAGCATGGAGTTAGTCAGGCTAGATTCTGCTGCCTTCGCACATGATGAGTAGTTCCTTACTTATCAAGTTATGTCACTGATTGCAATGGGACTGCTTGCGGAGTAAGCCCTGTACTACTCACTGGGAGCAAGGTGGCAGAGTAGTACAGGAGTAAGCCCTGTACTACTCACTGGGAGCAAGGTGGCAATATTAATAACAATAATGAATATTGCTTACATAAGAAATAATGAATTATGAAAGTGAGGCCATGAACATTTTTGTTTACACTCAAGAAATGGCCCTGGGTCATTTTCTGCTTGCCTGCAGTGCTATTACTCTTCCTGTCCCTCCTTTGGGGTCACTGCCCAGGTTTCAGTCTCCAGTCTGGTTACAAGTGGATGAAAGTGAGCCTTACTTAAAACTTACAACAGCTGTTCCCTTTGGTGGGTAGGTGTGGGAGGGTCTGTGTGTGCAAACTGAATTCTCATTTTGTTAGTGGGAGATGGCACTCTCAGAGATGATATACACCTTTGCAAAGTGAGTTAAATGTCTCTTTTCTTTCTGGGATGCCCTCTGGCTAGATCTCGAGCTGGGAGATACTGATGGATTTGTGTACCTTCAAGGGGTGAAATCCTGGCCCCGCTGAAGTCCATGACTTTGGTGAGGTCAGGATTATACCAAGGTGTGTAGCATATTATCTGGATGCATTATGAGGAGATATGTTTCTTATAGTAAGTAAAGGGTTGCTCCTTCCCTGTGGAATGAGCATGGGTTTGCCACTCAACCCAAGGATCTCCCAAGATCTGTATGGATCTCAGAAGATCTGCCAAAGGCCAGGGACATTTGTATAGAAACCTGGATGTTGTGAGTGACTCCAGGGCCTACTGATCCCCCCATCTGGATCCCTGGCAAGGGATTCCTCACTCATTTCTATCTATGAATGAAAAGGGATCTCTCAGCATGGGAGAGTGATGTGGGGAGAATGAAAATTTAACCCAGGCTGATATCAGTGCCTGTCCAGACTCACCTCTCCACACCAAGGTCTCTCAACCCCTGGAGGGCTCTTAGTGGATTCGGGGGTGCGGGGGCAGAGGAAGAGTGTGCCATGAAAACAGCTCATCATCTTCCACACGGGAAGGAGGAGAGCTATATGTTGGGGGACTCCTATAAGCATAGAATCTAGAGATGGGTGGGCAGGGATGATCCCTCTCTCAGAGACACCATCATCAGGGATAACTTTCTGCATGCAAAAAAAACAGAAAAGGAGAGAAACACACTTAGGCACATACAGTGTGTGAGAGAGGCTGATACACGAACAGAGAGAAAGAGCTAACATAACACATGTAGCCACTCAGATTATCCATGCAACAGATGGGCAGAAAAACACAAGAAGAGACAGAGACAAACAAAGACACGGGGAGAGACAGATATGCAGGAAGATGGCTGGTGAGACGAAGAGAGAGGCAAGTGCACACACATAGGAAAAGACTATGAAACACGCATGGAATTACAGAGCCACACAGACATGCAGAGTGAGAACTAGTGAGCTCCCAGAGAACAACACGCACACAAAGGAGAGAAAGAGGCACACATAGGAACAGAGGGAAAGACTGTCACACGGTGCGAGACAGACACACCAAGGGACAAAGACACATATGCAAGGAGACAAAGATCCATCTAGAGAGAGAGTCAGACACACCATACCCATAGAAACCCCCCCGAATGGAGAGACACATGGGCAGAGGGTCAGAAAGATGCAAAGACTGAGTGAGAGAATCACAAACACAACTAGACACACACACACAGGGGTAGAGAGGAAAAGTCTCTCTCTCTCTCTCTCTCTCACACACACACACACACACACACACACGGACAGTACAATACACAAAAGCCCAGATGATGGGTGTACATTACATTTCATCTCATTGAGCATCATGAGATGACAAAGTGAATAATGTGATGCCCTTTAGTTTTACCATTATGTGCCATGACAGAAGTCACAATTCTTTGCCTCCAAAAAGCAGCTCTCCATTTCAGGAGATGGTGGGGTGTTGTATAATATATGAGCTATTTTGACCTGTTTCCCGTGATTTCAAATGGCAGTTGCAAGGGATGGTCTAGACAGTATTTGGTCCTGCCATGAGGGCAGGGGACCGGACTCGATGGCCTCTCGAGGTCCCTTCCAGTCCTAGAATCTCTGAATCTAAGAGGGGCAAGGTGAGGGGAGGTACTGTCATTGGAGCACCTTCCTTCTTCTGTTTCTTTATTTCTATTTGCACTGACATAGTAAAGAGGGGGAGACAGATATGTACACAGAGGGTCAAATTCTGCTCTCAGTTGCACCAGTGAAACTTGAATAGCTTCAGTGAGTTTACAAATGAAAGCAGCATTTGGCAGAGAGACACAAACATGTAAAAGTATCCACTTGACGATATGAGGTTAATATCAGTGCATCAAAGGATGGTGGCAAGTGGACCAAGAGTGTGCTCTGTATTGTATCTTCTGGGAGTCAAGAGTGTTTATACTTTGCAATAAATTCTCAGCACCTCACAGACCCAGGCCAAGGGATCAAGCAAGTGAGTAAATAGGATAGTATGTCACAGACAGGTTGGGATAAGTCTTCTTTGGTTTTAGCATGAAAAACATGTCAGTTAGAACTTACGGTGTGTGATGGTCCAACATAATATTAAACCCTAGAAGTCCAAGGTGGAGACAATCTCTTAGATTACATCTAATCTCCGTGCTGCAAGGCTGTCGCTTGTAGCGTACTATCCAGTTATTTGTCTGGTGCAGTACAAAATGTCAGAAGCTATTGAGCTTCTCCACTTTCCCTTGGGGAGGCTATTCCATATTCTGAGATTTCACTGTTCCTAGAGAACCCGCACAATAGGCTTGCACTTGGTCACACCAAATTAGGGTAACCAGACGTGCTGTTTTTAAAGGGACAGTCCTGTATTTAAGCCCTCCTGCAGGTGACCCAACTTTTTCTTAAAAATGGGCAAATTGTCCTGTATTTTCTGTCTCCCCCCTCCCTCATCAGTACTGGTGGGTCCTGTTGCTGGCCGGATTCTTGTTTGTCAGCCGCCCACCTACCAGCAGTGTGTGGGGGGGTCCAGTGGCTAACGATGGAGGTGGGTATGCAAAGCTAGTGGCGGGGCAAAGATGCAGCTCGTGGGGCCGGCTGCTCCCCCTGCTGGTCCATCAGCGCAGCCCCTGCTGCATGCCGGCTCTTAGCCAGCAGGGCCCTGCCACCCGTCCTGTTTCTGGCAGGCACTGGCTGTGCACTGTGAGCTGCAGTGGCTAGTAAGTGCAGGCAGGTGCCATGCGGTGGCTGGTTACATGTCACCTCTACTGCCAACCCATCGGCTCTTGACATGCTTCCCCTCTCACTGTCCTCTACCTGCTTTGCCCCTTCACCCTCCCAACCCCGCTGCTCCTCCATTTCCTTCCCAGCAGGACGCGTCCCACTCTCAGCGCTGTGTGGCGAACCAGCCCATGATCAGAGCGTTCAGCTTACCAGCAGCCTAGCAAGCAGGCTCCTTCCTTCCCCCAGTCCATCTGGCTGGGCTGGCACCCTGGGAAAGCCCAAAACCCTCTGGCCCAGGACACTGGCCAGGAGGAGCCAAGCCCTGCATGTGCCAAAGCCCTGCACAGCTCTGACACAGGGAAGCCTCTCTGCCCCTCAGCTAAACTCTGGATTGGCAGCAGGGGGAGGGGAAAAGCAATTTCCAGCCCTTTCATGCCCCGATCCTGCAGGCTCTACAGCAGCCCCCAGGGAAGGGGCTTACCGTCCTCTTCATCCCCTTCCCACCCCCCCACACCCCAAGGAGCGCGGACTATTCTGTCCCCCCAGGCACCCTCCTCTGCTGAGCCATCTCTCTCTGGCTGGGTTCACTGAAGCCCCTGCAGTCAGATTCCCTGAGTCCTGGTGCACAATGCATCCTTAGGGCTTAACCCCTTCCTGCCCGCACTGTAGTTGAGGGACAAGAGGCAGCTGGGTTATGTCGGTGGCCAGCAGCAGCCTGGAGATGTTAGCTGCCTTGACACTATGCGTGCAGGAAGGGACAAGCAACTTCCAGCCACATGGGAGGGGGTGAGGGTAGAGAAGAGCTCTGCAGAGACACAGGCCAGATCACCCCTTCCCCACTCCTCACCCTGCCTGCGGCTGGAAGCTGCTCCCATCACTGCCTTCCTGCACAGTGTGGAAAGGCTGCTGCTGGCCACATTCTGGTGCGAACCCTGGCAGAAATCTGGGGAGGGAGGCAGGTGACCCTGCATGCCCCCACCCCATCTGTTGCCTCGGGAAGACATGATGCCAGGTACCAGGACAGACAGGTCCATCTTGCGGGCCCAGCCAGGCATGGAGGGTGGAGAACACCAGGCAGGGAGGGTTGGGTCAGTTGGTCAGCCCCCCTCCCCCGTTTATGGGAGTGAGTGAAGGTCACCCCACCCCATGTGTGTGGAGGAGTAAGGGGGTAGGGGTACACGTCACCCCTCCCCGTGTGAACCCTAAAGTCTTAAAAGATAAAAAGGTAAATAAAAATAATCCAACTACACAGTATTTCTTTTTAACAGGGGCTCAGTCATCTTGATGTTAATTTGAACATTTGTACAATTGATTGCCATTGAACTCTCTTGAATACAATTAATTTTACCAGGTGTCCTGTATTCAGCATAGGGAAATATGGTCACCCTACACCTAATACAAGACAAAACATCCCATTATGAAGCAGAAAAATGATAATTTCTCTTGACACAGCTTGATTAGTCAGCCTCTAAAATACTGCATTCAATTTTTGGCACCAGATGCCAAGAAGAGGGCAGAGGAAGAGGAAGATGTCAGCAACTTGGAGGAAGCTACTAAAATTATTGGGGATGGGAATAATTGACCAAAGAAAGATTAAAAATGTTGAGTACATAACAGACCACAAGTATTTGAAAGGTGTTGCTTTTAAGGAGGGGGAGGAATTGTTCAGTGTGGGTGTCACTAGGAGCGATAGGATAGAACTGAGCAAAGGATAAACGTCACCTGAATCTTAAGAAACATTCCCTAAGGGCAAGATTTCTTAGCCTGTGGAACAGTCTCCCAAGGGAAGTAGTGGAAGCCCTAGCAAGTTGGCACTTTTAGATAGGATTCGATAAAGCACTAGAAAACAAACTGTATGGGGAATATTCTGCAGTAATTGGAGATGAGGAGGGTTAGCCTAATATGTCTCTTCTAATAGTGATTTGTATGTGTTTTCATCCAGACTGTGGTGCCGGGTTGTGTCTCTGCACCTCAGCTTCCAGTTTTATTTGCTTTCTGCTAAGGATTTTTTTAAAGATAAAAATTCTGTGTGGGGGGGATAAAGTGGGGGGAAAGGGTCAATTGGTGGGGATATGTCATGGCAAAAGTCTTTCTTTGGGACTGACAGTGCTCTTGGCACTGAATAAGGCATAGAAAAAGAGCTGTTCCCTGCCTTCAGGAGCTTAGTGTCAATAGACAGACAAAACCAAATGCACTGAGAGACTCATAGGAAGGTTTTGTCTTAGAGCATCTATCTGGTAACAAGCACATTAAGTGACAGTATTTTTATTGACATGGATTAACATTTGCAGGTTTTGCAAGAGAAGTGAGTTTTGGGAGGGATTTGAAAGACAATTATTAATATAATCTGAATGCTGTTAGTGTGGCTGTCAGTCATAACAGGATTTATTGGTGCTTCAAAAAACCCCTATTAAGTAGTTTCATTCTTATTTTTTTTTTTATGTGATTTAGCTGTGGTTAGACAGGCTGGCTTGATAATCCTGGAGGCTGGAATACCCTATCCACAAAGAACAGAGGCACAACTGACAGAAGCAGTAACACTTCCCAGGCACACCACCCTCAGCAACTGTGCACCCCGCTCGCTCTGGAGAGACCCTTACCAGCTGAGGGTGTCCTCGGGCCTTTCAGTCCCCAGCCCTCCTGCTGAGACTGCAGATGGAGAAGGGGAGAACAGCATCAGTTGTGTTGGATTTGTTTGTGGAATGTGGACACCTGTCCACTAGGGAACGGAATGGGTTACCTAACTCATTTCACATAGGCCATCAGACAGCCATTGTCAGATGGGAACAACTCTTCCGGCACTACCAACCTCAGACTAAATTCAGACTGATGCCTAGAGATAAAACCTTCTATAACCAATTCCTTAATCCCTCTAGCCATTCAGTCTGCCAAGCAACTCTTCCTTTCTTCTTCCTGTGCAGTATGTTTTTCTCATTTTCTCACGTTCTCTCCATGTCTCTGTAGACACACACACGCACCTATACGTGGACATATATTCTTGGCTTGCAAAGCCAGTGATGCCAGAGGCACCAGTTAAATTATTTTAATTTCAGCCCCAAACTTAAGAGAGAACAATTGACCTTAACTCAATTTGCTGCTTTCAGTTTGTGGAGCCTTCTCCACTCCTACACCCATCTGAGATGGGTAAATGAGGAAGGGAAACATACAGGCCAATCCAGAGTTTTATAAGGGAACTAATCCTTATTAAACCACAATACTATTCTACATTAATGACCCAGTAACTGCCATGTCATTGTTTTTAAACTGTGATGTTTTGTCCCATTACATAAATTACTAGCATACCTTTGTCTAAAGGAATCTGCTATGGAGAGAAACAGGAACGTCCATCCCATTTCAGTTCATGGCAAACCAGAGAGATTGGGCCTCTTATCAGGAAAAAAAGATCCTAAGTGGAAAAAGCCTATTATGTCACATCTGGTCCACTCTCCGCCCCCACCTCCACTGTAAGGTGGTTCTCTACAGTACGTCCCTTGTGGCTTTGTCTTGGTGAGTTTTTAATGACTTCAGCAGCAGGGCTTTCTACCTCTTTCCCTGGGAGACTGGTCCGCAGTCTGACAAGCCTCTCTGATAGGAATGGTTTCTTGTCGTTCATATGGAGCAAGTGTACTGAGGCAGTGCCCAGCCCCAGGCTGCAGAGAGGCTGTAGAAAGGCTGTGCTCAGGCTAATGCAGTCCTAAAGCTGCAGTAGAATCTGTGGCCATCTCCATGGGGGAGAGGAGGAAGTGAGGGTTGCGAGGGGTATTCCATGTAGGAGCAGAATCTCTTTTGCTATGTGAACGTACAGTGCCTAGCAGAATGGAGCCCTCATCTCAGCTGGAGCCTCTAGGTCCTACTGTAATAACAAGACTTCTCCAGCCCCATTTTTTCCACAAACCACTTCAATCCCACCTGCCCCCTGCATGCCAGTGTGCATGGGTCCCAACAAAGCTGAGCTCCCTTTATGGACCTCTGCTACACCCCCTTGCACAGTGGAACCACAGTGGTGTTCCTTCCAGAGGAGTCTCTGCAAAGACAGGAGGAGGACTGGTCCCATGGCTTCCAAACTGATGCAATCTAGATTGAGAGGTTTCCCATGAGCATACGGGGCATTCGTCCTTGGTCTTGTCCTCTTTATCTTAGCAGTTAAGGTGAACATATTGGAGGGAGGAGATAGGAGTGGGGAGATCATAACAAAAGCAGTGGGAACAGATTTTGTAATGCATTAGCTAAATGATCTCCTTATGTAAATGAAAGTGCATTTGCTTAACAGTGAATAAAATCCAGTCAAGTCCCAAATTCACAGACTCACAGATTGCCAAGGTGTTGGCTTCTCCCCCACCCCCACTCCAGACGTTGACATTTAACGTGACTAATATTAACTGGCAAATTTCAATCTTTTTGTTGGTTTGGCAGCACAAAAGCATAGCAAAGCCCCTGCTGCCCACCCCCTTGCTGCCTTCGCTATGGCAGATGGGAAGCGCTGAGCTCAATGAACAGCTTTTCAGAATTCGTTCCATACATTCCCTCCTCCCAAAAGGTCAGTGGTAAATAATGTCAGTTCAGCAGTTACAGCTTTGAAGTAATTTGGTTTGAGAGGAAAGGTGCTAGATTGGCAGGCCTGGAAACTGAAATCTCCATCACAGGCACAACTTAGCCAGCGGCAGTGAAAATTTCCAGCACAGTGATGTATCTCAATGCTGACTCTAGGGGAAGCCTTTAAGTTTGATGTGGGGAGTTCAGTCTCTATGGCCTTTTCATTCCTGGGCCTCTCTGGTGAGCTGGGCAATTAGCCCATGATGGGATGATGGCTTTGTGCTGTGAAAATCTGTGCCACTAGGAACGGGATTGAAACACCCTTCAGCTAATTCTGCACAAGCCACTGAACACATGTCAGGAGTATTTATTTCCTGGTCCACTGGCCTGGGACCAGACTGGAACTGCTGACCTGGAGGCGAAAGGCTGCGTGAACCATTCACCATCCAATCGTTTGGCAAATACATTTTTGTCTCTTCCCACAAAGAGTGAGGCTAATATGATCGTTCCAGGGAGAGCTGTAAATGATGTCCTCATACTCCAGAAACCTCCTGACTTACATCCCACCTGGGCCAAGCAGAATCCTTATAGGAATGGCCAGACAGATCCCACTAATCAATCCCAGCTGCTCCTTACCCTCTCCTAGGAGATGAGCTAATTCTGAGGAGCCTGTCCAAAAATCATGCTCCTTGCTGACAACCCCAGGCATGAGCCAAGTTTTGAGGTCCAGGGGCCCTTGCTGGCACCTTTCAACCTAGCACGAACCTTCCCATCTGCCTGACCCCACCAACTCCACATGAAAGATGATCAAGAGCAGAACTCTCTCTAACACTCCCAGGGACAAGCACATTCATCCAAAACCCCGACCAGCTTCTGAAGCCCTCTCTCCTTGCAGTGCCAAACTGACCCTCTCACAGCTTCTGAAATCTTCCCTCCTCATCCTCCAGAGACAAACCCTCTCCCAGCTGCCAAAACCTTACTCTCTGCTCCACAGTGACAGTTTCCACTGTCTCCTGCCCAGTTGCCAAGCCCTTACCACCCACCCCGATTTCTGTTACTTTCTGAAATTGTCTGGGGCTCCACAGGTCTAATTTTGCACCGGCTCCTGCTAGGTTGGTTGATGTTCTCTGCTAGGGAAATGGGATGACATTCCTACTGTCCCTTTCAGTCAGCACACAGGGAAAGTGGTGACAAGTGAATGCTCTGTGTGCAGACAGGTTATGCTGGCTCATCGTCCCATATGCTGACAGTGCCAGAGCCAACACTGCAATCTTGTTCTCCTCAGAGTGGATACAAGAGCATCTTTGTGGCCCATCGAGGAATCAGTGGAGTCAGGAGAGGGAGAGAGAGGAACAGATAAACTGAGATAGAGAGATCAATACAGAAAGAGAGAGAAAAGGTAGGGGAGAGAGACAAAAATAATTAGAGAATGTGGTATGAAGGGAGCTAGGGAAAGAGAGAAAAGTTTCAGAGAGAAATGGAGGAAGCTGCCAGAAGAAAGAAAAGATGTTACAGAGAAAGAAGGAAAAGGAAAAAAAGGCAGTCACAGGGAACGAGGAAAAAAAACCAAACTTTTATTGATCAGTGTAGGGCAGATTGTCATGATGATAACAACAGTGACAAGAGCTAGTTCTCTTTTCTGTTAACAGATAGAGCTGAACATGAAAACAGGGACATGGCATTTAAATCCAGAGCTAGAACAATCAAAGAGTGTAGCAGACAGTATCTCTGCAGCCTTTGTAACATCCAAGCATCCTAAATGGATTAGAAAAGCCCTCAAAATCCACAGCAACAGTAATAGTAAATAAATAAATAAAAGCTAAAACCAACAGGGCGCTCAAGTAAATAACCCCACCAAAACAAAGTAGGGTACCCCACACACCCACCTGATCATAAATTATTCCTCTCATGGACATGTAAATGACTCATTCAGCTTTCCCTCCTTTCCATCCATCCCCCTTCCCTGCTGTTCCTTTCCTCAGCTTTCTCTTCTCCTTTCCGTGTCTTTATCAATGTGTCATTTTGCCCCCACAAAAAGCACCATGTGCCCAATAGGGAGTATCTAGAAGTAATGGCACAAAATTGAGCAAAGGAGAAATGTGACTGGAGATCAGGAAATGTATTCCTAACAGTGAGAACTTCAAAGCCTGTAGAATAATCTCTCAAGGAAAGTGGTGGGAGCCCTGTTGTTTGGGACAATTAAAGCTAGAATGGAAATACCACCAGGGAATAGATTTTAGAAGACAATCCTGCATTGGCTGATGGCAGGGGGTGGAACTAGATAGCATAATAGATCTCTTTCATCTTTAATGCTTACAATTCTATGACTGTTATTGCAATTAAAGCATCTTTTGCCCTGAAGGAGGCCAGGATAGAGAAGTACTCAGCAGGCAGCTGACTAAAGAGAGAATTTACCCCCCTCTAACCATCACCTCTTTGCTGATGGAGCATTTTCTTGTTAATTCATCTGTATTCTAAAAGTATGTTCTATGCCTCATTTTACCCACAGTGGGGATGTTTTTTCCCTTGATAGAATAACACAAGAAGTGATGTAGTTTGTGATGTTTTTTAAAAATGATTATTATTCAAAAAGAGGTTCCGTTATCACTGGCTTAGCTAAAAAAGCCTGGCAGAAGCAGCTGATCTTCTCCCACCTACCAGGATGCTAGGAAGTCCATCTCTCTGCATGAGTCTTTGCCTGACAGTCCTGGAATTGTTGCTCTATTATTAATTCTATTATTATTATTATTATTAATGCAAAGAAGATGAGAAAGACAGATGTTCACCAGTAGCCCTCACTGCTTTTTCTCAGGAAATAGATGGTGTGGAATATGTCTTCCTGATCCTAGACCATCCCAGTTCACCATTCCAAAGAAAGGAGACACACCCAATACACTGAAGGGCAGGATTCCATCCTGATTTCTGATCTGAGAGGAGACAGATCTTTGACCTAGCAGGACAAGGCATAGCAAGACCTAGTGGTTGGAGAAGGAAGTCAGACAAATTTAGACTAGAAATAAGGTCCACATTTTTAACAGTGAGGATAATTAACCAGTGAATAAATTACCAAGGAGTGTGATGGATTCTCCATCACTTGAAGTCTCTAAATCAACACTGGATATCTTTCTCTCAAACGGAAGTTATGAGCTTGATTCAGGAATTACTGGGTGAGGTTCTCTGGCTTGTGTTTTGCAGGAGGTCATACTATTTCACCATGAAGGTTCCTCCTGGCCTTAAACTCAATGAATCTAATGATTGACTAAGGTGACCCACAAAACTTAATATTAAAGAGAGTGTGTGCCCCTTTTTTTTGCTTCTTTTAGATCATAGCTGGTTGGCAAATTTCTGACCAAACATTTTTTCATCAGAATTTGCTGATTCACTGAGTCAAAATGTTTTGCCAGGTAGGTTTCAAAACGGCCTCGTTTACCGTCAGATTGCCCCCTCCTGGCTCCTCAGCAGCCTGCCTGCTGGGCTGCCCAGGGCTGGAGACGCCAGTACTTCCTGGGTCTGCAGCTTCAGGATAGCTCACCAGACTGCCTTGGGGCTGGGAAGCCCGGGGCTTCCAGGGCCCATGGCTCCATGACATTACACTAGGCAGACTGCCCCGGGGTAGAGGCTTCATTTGCAAAGAATTTCAATATGTTGGGTTTTCATTCCTAATTGGAATGAAACCAGATGTCAAAGTATTGAAATCCTGTGTGAAAGGAGATTCCCTTTCTTCACCCAGCTCTATTGATAATGAATAAAGAAGGCCTGAAAGTGTATGTGAGAGAGGTTTCTGCTTGTTTGTTTACATCAAAAATTCAGGTCTTGTCTGCCCTGGAAAACTCTTGAACTAGTGACTTCACACAGCCAGTAGAGAGGAGAAGGAGAGTTTAGTAAGACTGTTTAAAAACCCTTTAGACCAGCCCATCAGCTGAAGAGCTGGCTGTATAATTTTAGTTTGTTTATCTGGACACCTACATCACTCCTATGACTAATGAAGATTTTGAGGAAGGAACATCCTCGTTAAAGCTTCAACACCACCCAATACTTCAGTCAAGATCTGAGAGCTCACAACATACATGATCTGAGACCCGCAAGAGCTCCTGCACCAAAGCCTGGAAGGGAGGCAGAGAATGCCAAACACTGATCTCCCTTTGAGGGGGAAAATGCCCCTGTGTGGATTAACTACAGGAAGGGACTGTTCTAGGCACCACTAACTGAAGAGAGCAGGAGTGAGGAAATGTAATGTGTACCTGAGGACACTAGTGAGAGCTTAGGGAAGAGCTGGTAGGAGGAGAAGGAGGTGGAGGCGCTGTTCCATTTGTATAGGTTTGCTTGAATGGGGTCCACTTTAACCCTACAGCCTGTTTGCTTATTTCAATCAAATTACACAGAGCTGCTTTGTTTTAAATTTCCTGATGTGCTAATGAGTTCTTTTGTTGCTGCTTAGCTTGAATAGCTCTTATTCCAAGTCTGTGATTCCCTTAGTAGTTACCTTTGTTGCCAGCAGTGGGAAGGCTGCATGCAAGACATTCCCAGATAGGGTCTCCTACCAGTTTAAACCTTCTGGTTAGACTCCCAGACAGGGGGCATCTCAGGGTTCCCTACCCACTCTGAACTCTGGGGTACAGATGTGGGGACCCACATGAAAGTCCCCTAAGCTTATATTCCACCAGCTTAGGTTAAAACTTCCCTAAGGCACAAATTCCTTTCCTTGTCCTTGGACGGTATTGCTGCCACCACCAAATGATTTAAATAAACATTCAGGGAGGGGTCACTTGGATCCCTATCCCTCCCAAAATATCCCCCCAAGCTCCTTCACTACCTTTCCTGGGAAGGCTTGAGAATAATATACCAACCGTTAGATTAACAAAGTGAGCACAGACCAAATCCCTGGTTTATAGGACACTGAAAATCAATCAGGTTCTTAAAAGAAGAATTTTATTTAAAAAAAAAAAAGTAAAAGCATCACACCTGCAAAATCAGGATGGAAGATAACTTTACAGGATAAATAAAAAGATTTAAAACCCAGAGGATTCCCCTCAGATTCTGCTTTCCAGTTACAAAACAGACAATACCAGTTGTTCCCAGCTAGGAAACAGCAAGTGCTGCTGGCAGTAATAATAGGAATCAGTCAGAAATCTACTTTTGCTGGCATTTGCAGAAGCTTCTAGGCTGTGAAATTACAGGAAGTCACCACCCTGTCATAGTTTCTAATGAAGCAAAGCAGGAAATGGAGAATTTTCTCTGGATCCCTTTCTTAGCCCACACAGTAGTGAGGTGCCTGTTGGCAGTGCAGTCTGGGCTCAGATCAAGCCAGTTTGCAGTAGAACTGCCTGAAGGCCCATCAGTTTCCTTAACATCTAAGCAGGGTGAAAGGAAAATAGCTTGTTTAAAAGTTTTTTTCTGTTGATGACAAATGGATTTTTGAACAGTGTGAAAAATGTGTTTGAAATGGTTCCAGTTTTCCCACTAAAGAATTTAAAGGAAAAGAATTATTCTAAGTCATTTGGTTGATGAAGTTGAAAATTCCGCACACACACACAAATTAAAACAAATTCATTTCATTCAAAATATGTATGGAAAATAAATCCCTTTTTTTTCAACCAGCTCTTCACTGAAACGCCCATTGAACATTAAAATTCAACTTCTAGACTTTAGGGCTGTGGAAGAGACCTTCAGAACATAGACCCAGTGCAGTCTGGAGTGAAATAATAATAATACTATTTATAGGGAGGTGGTGTGGACTAGTGGTTAGAGCACTGGACAGTGACTCGGGAGATCTGGGTTCTATTTCCAGCTCTGCTGTTGGCCTGCTCGGTGACTTGGGTAAGTCTCTGTGCCTCCATTTCCCCATCTGTAAAATGGAGACAGTTACGTAAAGTGCTTTGAGATCTACTGATGAAGAGCGTTAGACATTGCTGCTGCTGCTGTGTTGCAAATGCTGCCCCAATCCTGTCGACACTGATGGTCTTAAGTACAGTGGAGCTAATTGCTGTGGGTTCTGCTGTGTGTTAGGTGGGTGGAAGGCAGGCATGTATGGTGACCCTATGTCAAGGTAGAGATGCAGTGAAGTAGCCTGCAGATGCAAAGGAATTGTCAGACCTTCTACCCCAGCATCTCATCTTTGACCACCAGCAGCAGCAGATGCTTCAGAGGAAGGTGCAGGAACCCCATAGATTCACCACGGCATGCCCAGGGGGTCTCATACTCTATCACAGCCCTGCAGAGGAACAGCTTTGGCCCAACCCACCACGTGGTGTGTACAGAGATTCCTTTTCCATTCCCTTCTGCTCATTGATCCTATACACAAAGCAGACTTTTGGTCTTGAGAGTGGCATTAAGAGCTCCTGTTCCGGTCACTGCAGGGTTAATTCTAACCCTTAAGATGTCAGTTTCAGTTATGAACTCTTTCATGTCTTGTCCTTTCATCAGACCTCTAGCTACTCTGAGATTATGGGTGGAGTTGGGGATTTTTGGTGGGGCGTGGGTAAGGGTTTCACCACTCCCTCTACCATAACCTAGCCCCAGTCAAACCTCTGAGCACAGCAACAAGAGCTAGCAGAGGGCCTGGGATAATGGAGCCTGTTTTATTGTGAGGAAAAGATTTGCTTGGGCATTAGAATTATCCCCCAAATTTTTCCAAAAGGGCCAAAGGATCCTCAGCTGGACAAGCCACTGGAGAGGGGCAGAAGCAACATTGCTGTAACGTCTCACTAGAGACAGGAGGAAGGGAATTTCATGTAATGCTTCATTGGAGGTGGGTGGAAAGTACTCAAGTTAATATCCCAGCTGGTCAGTTAATGGTGTTTTGTGTCCTTCCTTTCTCTAGCCCAGGTCTGTATCAGGAATTATCAACTGAGAGATGTCTCAGTAAGGAAGGTTTTCCCAAGCATCAATACTTCTTGCAAATCCAACTCTAAAAGAGGCAGGAGACTTTGATGGAAAAGCAGGACAGAGGTACATGTGTATAAAAACAGACCAATACGCCATAGGCAGGGCAGGCAGGCAGAGATGGATTGGTTACATGTAAACAGACAAACTAGGTGGGTGAGGAAACTGTGCTCCAGATGCCTGGAAAGAGAGCAGGAGACAGAGACAGTGTTTGATCTTTGAGGTCAGTTCCCCTGCCCCTGGCACGTTTTCCTTCCTCGCCTGCCACTTTGAGCCAATACCAGCACTCACCTGAGCTGGTTGCACTCCCAAATGCCCTCTCCCCAAGTCATTAACTAAGCAGTGATTATCCAGAAGCCTTGAGTGCCATGACCTCATCTCAGGCCAGCTCTGGGGGGCAAAGGCTGAGCATCACAGCTGTTCTTTCCCCCCCGACCCCGCATCTTAGGAGAGCCTGAGCTTAACATAGCGGGAGAGGTACACAGGGGAAATGAAAGAAGGTTGTTTCTCTGGGGGAAGATAATTGGAGATAGCATGAGGCAGTTCCTCAATTCCACATGGGCAGGAGGAGGGCTGGAACAGAAAGAGGGTGGAAGGTGACCACAGTTAGCCACACACACATACAGAAACCCCGGCCCTGGAATAAGTAGCCTTGAGAGGATTTGTGAAGCCCAGCACAAAGGGAGGCAGAGAGTGTAAGCTAGTCCAGGAAAGAGCTGATATTTGAGGGGGAACACATCCCGGCAGCAGCCACCTCACCTTCCCCACGCTGGCGTTAAGAGCAGGAGGCGTGTGGGATGGTGTCGAGCACTGACTCCCACAGCACCATCTGCCATCACCAAACTGGTTACATAGAGGAGGCAGCACATTTTAGGCTAAGACAATACCTTTCCTTCGCAAACATCACCTGGAGGTGGGTGGGTTTCTCTGGCTGAGCTGACCCCTTCTGCCAGAATGGGCAGGGTCATAGACAAACGCTGTGCAGCAGGGCCTCCAAAGGGCAACACCTTTTCATTCAGCTCTCCCCTCTCACCCCGGCTTCCACCACCACTGGGTAATACCCTACCCTTCTCCCAGCTGGCCTGGTGTCCACAAGGAGCCTTCAGGATGATGGTTGCATCTTTTGAAAGTGCTGTAACGTCTTGGGATATCACTCAGTGTTCCTGACCAGGATTTTGCAATAGCCAAAGCAGAACCTGCCTCAATGAGTCCCGTGCAGGTTATACTCTGTGCCTGGTCCGTGGGGAGGTAGGACTTTGGGAGTTTGGAGTGTGGACACTTGTGCAGCACAGGCATGATCTGTAAATCTCAGTGCTGGGATTTAAATTCCCAGTAACCAGAGAGACACTGTAGGTGTGGCCACTACACCCCAAGTTTCTGTTATACAAGTTAATACACACTCTGGTGGGGAGCTTTACCAGCTGGGGCCTTCTCTCCTGTCACAGGTCCTCCCCCCACTTTGCCATGTACTACCTGCTGTGACCTCACACACAAACACAGAGAGAGCAGCGACTGAGCTGAGCTAAGAGGATTACAGCACCACTTTGTGATGTTACAATGACAGTCGCCTGAAATTCGGAGATGAGACCGGCAGGGAGGGGACCTCTGATCTTTCGTTGCTCAGCCCCAGCCATCATTATAGACTCAGAGCCTTTAAGGTCAGAAGGGACCATTGCTAGTCAGACCACCTGCATATCGCAGGCCACAGAATATCGCCCACCCACTCGTGTGATAGATCCCCTAACCTCTGGCTGAGTTACTGGAGTCCTCAAATCATGATTTAAAGACTTCAAGTTACAGCGAATTCACCATTTATACCAGTTTAAACCAGCGAGTGACCCATGCCCCGCACTGAAGAGGAAGGTGAAAAAAACCCCCAGAGTCTCTGCCAATCTGACCCCAGAGAAAATTCCTTCCTGATCCCAGATATGATGATTTGTTGGACCCTGAGCATGTGGGCAACACCCACCAGCCAGACACCTGGGAAAGAATTCTCTGAAGTAATTTAGAGCCCTTCCCATCTAGTGTCCAATGACTGGCCATTGGGAAAATCCTCACAAAATTTCCAGTCACAGCCCCCTGGTCTCCTGAGAAAGTCTGTCCAGGGAGAGAACAGATGTCCATGGAAGTCCCTTTCTCTATTCAACCACAAGATAACAGGGAAGGATCATGAAGTGTAACCAGTAGACATGCTTAATGTCGGAGATGTTTGTACTGAAACTAATGGAGTCTCTTAAAGGTGAAGTTCAAATTTAGATGGAGGCTCACATGAAGACTGAGGGCGTTAAAGACCAACCACTTTGACTTGGAAGTCCAATGCTTTATCTCCAGGTGTCTCTGAAGTGATGGCGCAGGGTAATTTGCTTTCATCCTTGTGGTTATGTTTATCCCTGATTTTTGTCTTTCTTCCTTTCCCTCTCCCCTCCCCGTTCTCCACCTCTCTTCCTGAGTGCAGCAGGAGCTCCCAGCACGAGCCAACATCTCCACCTCCTCCTCCCCTGTGCTGACCCGAGATGTGCTCCACACCAAGATGGAGGAGCTAGAGGAGCAGCTTCTCTCCAAGATACTGTCTCTGGAGAAAGAACGCTCCTCCGTTACCAGCAACAATGGCCAGCAGCAACAAGAGGTGGAGAAGGAGCTGAGCGTTCTCCAGAGCCGGGTTTCTGAGTTGGAACAGGGTCAGTACTGGTAGGGGAGAGTCTGATTAAACCATAATCTGCCCCTGGATGATTCAAAAAATTCTACCCCCCACATCTGCCATCTATGCACATGTGGGTGCCTCACTGTTCCTAATCAGGAGGAAGGGTAGACGCTTTGGGCTAGAGATGAAATACTGTGTCACTCTAATGATTATTTATCAGTGTACAAATAAGTGGAAACACAGCCTGTGGCCTAAGGAGACTACAATCTAACCTGGACTTGGGTCAGGTTCAAATGTAGGGCACAGAGTCTGTAGGGCCAGACATGGAGCGGTGAGGGTGTTCTTTCAAATCTCTGCTAGGCACGGTGCTCACTGGGCTATTGCTGCTGGGCCTGTCTGATTGTACCAGGCCCTTTCAATGCTGGCAGTGGTTGTTAACAGTTGCAGCCGAGTTGGTGCTGTATATGGGGGCAGGATAGTGCTGAGCTGCAGGTGCTGCCAGTGGCCCTTGTCAGCAAGGGTTCTATGCTGTAGGTTGATTTTAGTGTTGGATTGGTTTAATTCTCAGTGTTTCTATGTGGGATGGTCCCTCTGCAGCTCCCACTGTTACTCACCTGTAGCCCTGTTTCTTTCCCCCCTCTCCTTTGTTCACTCAAGAGCACCCAGGAGCACCAGACTTTAACCCTCCAAATGCCTACAAGGTGACCATCCCCGTACGGACCAACTACATGTACGCGCGCATGAAGAAGAGCCTGCCGGAGCTTTTCGCCTTCACAGTCTGTATGTGGCTGAAGTCCAAGGCCTCCTCAGGGCTGGGCACTCCTTTCTCCTATTCTGCCCCCGGGCAAGCCAACGAGATTGTGCTGATGGAGTGGGAACACAGCCCCATGGAGCTGCTCATCAACGATAAGGTCAGGAGGGATTAAAGCCTCTGAGCTGGGAGCATAAGCGTGTATGTCACCCTTTCCTGTGTGTGTGTGGGGAGGACCCTCCTCCCAGTGATGGGGATTACCTCCATGCTTCCCTTTGTCCTGGAGAGGGAAGAGGCATGTCTACCAGACCCTGTTGTTTCTAACTCAGACATCTTATCTACCTACCTCTGGTCTTCCCTCCTCCCTCCCCCTCCCCCTTCCTACCTCTCCCTTCCTCTCTTATTTGCCTCCTTTCTTTTTCTCCTCTCTCCACCTCCTTTCTCCTGAGGGGATCCTCATCTTTCCAGGCACAGTCCTGAGGATCTATCCCCCCCACCTAACATCTCCCATTCCCCTGTGCACTATCCCTGAATGTCAGGCTGCTGCATGTCAGAGCCAGTGGGAGAAGGTCTGTGCAGGACTCCTGACCTGCTGCTGCATGTGACTGCTGGAAGTAATTGTCCCACAACATCCCAAGGGTGCACTGTGGGTTTTAAGGCAGCCCCATGACATGCCTGGTTTGGTTTTGGGGTTTTTTTTAAGGTTGCCGAGCTGCCCCTGAATCTGAAGGATGGGACATGGCACCACATCTGTATCGCTTGGACCACCCGGGATGGCATATGGTGGGCGTATGAGGATGGTGAGCAGCGTGGGTCCAGTGAGAACCTGGCCGCCTGGCATCCCATCAAACCCAACGGGGTGATAATCCTGGGCCAGGAGCAGGTGGGTTGCAGTTGCTGCATCATCTTGGGGAACAAGTAACCTGGTGTTCTGGGGAACATGCACAGCCTTTGTGGTATTTGTAAGCCTCAAAAGCAGAAAACTAGTGTCCCCTTTAGCACTCTCCTTGGACTGCAGCTACCACCCTATTTGGAGCTGGTCAGACCAGCTACTCAGCTGATCAGAGGGACCATTGTTGACTGATGCAGTGTCCACCTCCCGCAGCCTCTCCTCAGGGGTGGTGATGGGGTGGGGGCTGAGCATACTGCCTGTGTCAGCCCTACACAGCAAGAGCCTGGGTTCTCTTTGGAATCCCCTCCCTGATTGCTTCCAGGCCAAAGCTCAGTTATAGCCCCCAGATGGTTGTAGAGCACCTGGGAGTTTGGGTGGGAGTTCGCCTGGCAGCCATTGTCAGCTGGGTGTGTTTACAGTAACAGCACCCCTACGGATCACACACACAGCCTGGGAAGAGGGATCCCCAGAAGAGAAATCTGAGGTAGTCAGGAATAGTGCAGTGGCCATATTCATTCATTGTATTCGCTCTACCCTTGTCTATCTCTCTCTGACTTTCTCTTCATGTTTCTCTCTCTTTCATTTGTTCACTCTTGCCATTTAATCTCCTTTGTTTTTTCTCCGTTTCTGTCTGTTTCTTCTTTTTCCCCTCTCTATTTCACCTTTTCTCTCCTCTCACTTTTCCTTTCTCTTCTTCTCTCTTTCTCTCCCCCTTGTTTCCTTTGTCTGTCTCTCATTCACTGTCTTCCCCCTCACTTTCTATCTTTTCCCTGTTAATGAGCTGATACCCCTCATCCTCAATGTGCTGGTGCAGGATACGCTGGGCGGGCGATTTGACGCGACCCAGGCCTTCGTCGGTGAGATAGCTCAGTTCAACATATGGGACCATATCCTGACACCCACCGAGATCCTGGGCCTGGCCAACTGCACCTCCCACCTGCAAGGCAACGTGATCCAGTGGGACGACGAACTAGTGGAGGTCCTTGGGGGCGCCACCAAGTGGAGCTTCGAGATATGTGAGGAGAGGATGAAGGCATGAGAAGCCCCCCCACCCCCACCCATGGAAAGGAGCATGACAGCACCTAAGGAATGAGGTGTCGGGGATCCCCTTTTTCCCAAATAGAAACATCTTGAGTTCTGAATCCACTTGGAGAGGGAGGTGGGAGGGGCAAGAAAACCATCTGAACTCAAAGAAATTTGATGCTGTTTGTTTTATTGTGCCAGTTAAGGCCTATTTGACAGGTAACAAGTGAGTGGCAAGGTTCTCCACCAACCATCCATACAATGGCACCACCAGGGGGCCATGCTGGTGTGGGGATGGGGGAGCCTTAGGTACACTGAGAACTCCCGAGCCAACATTTCTCCTCTCCTCACATCCTGTTGCCAGTCTGGCGTGGGTACTGTGTGGAACTGCAAAGGCCATAGAGCCTAGCTTGGGGGGCACTGGTCCTGGGAAAACTACTGGCTGATTGGGAATACCCAAGCTAATATTTCTCTGGTCACTCCATGTTCCACTGGGAGTGTCACAGTGATAAACTCTCCTCCAAATATTAGCTCCATAGTCCTGCCAGCTGAGATTCCCCTTGGATTCCTCCCGTCTCCTATAGCTACCAACACCTGAGTTCCACAGAGGACTCACCAGGTTTTGTTCATTTCCTCTTGCCACAACTGGGCCAAACTCATCCTGGGTAGAACTTAATGTTTTAAGGCTGAGTTTCTCACAGCTGCCTAGGGGCATTTACATGCTCAAATCCAGTGATTCTCAAACTTTTGTACTGGTGATCCCTTTCATACAGCAAGCCTCTGAGTGCAACCCCCCTTATAAATTAAAAACACTTTTTTATATATTTAACACCATTATAAATGCTGGAGGCAAAGCAGGGTTTAGGGTGGAGGCTGACAGCTCGCAGTCCTCCTTGTAATAACCTCACGACCCCCTGACAGGTCCTGACCGCCAGTTTGAGAACCCCTGCTCAAATCCCATTTAATTTGAGCTTCGACATCCTGTAGACAGATTTGAGAAACTCAGACTTAATATTCACTACATGAAAAAGTCTTGTAGCCTCTGAACGATGGGAGACAAGAACAAGCCCCTGATCCATTCTCAAAAGCTGTCCCATTTCTGTTTCCTTTCTTAAAATAGGATTGTTCATTCCCTCCACTTCTCCCACGTCCCTTTTAAATCACCTGAAAGGAAGACTGTCAACACAAAACTCACAGGGCCAGATTCATTCCACTGTCCCAGGTGCTGGTGGAGAGCTCACAGGGGGAGGAAGTCAGCCTAAAACAGGAGGGAGGGTGATGCAAGGAACTCCTTGCTTGGGATAAATCCAGTCTCAGAAGTGAATGGTGCTGTGTAGGGGAAGGGTGAAAGCAAGACTGGGTAACAGCTGGTGTAGCTTCAGTGTGCAGGAGCTGCGGGCAGACTGTGTGGACCCCCGCATCCACACCCCGCCGTGAAGCACGCAATGGGGGCACTAACTGCCTTCTCCTGGAGGTGCGCTCTCCCCTCAGCCTGGTACAATTTGCAACTGCCTGCGGATGCAGGGGGTAAATCTGTCCCACAGACTTAAAACAAAAGCCCTAACTGTGTTATGCCTGCTAGCCCCTCCTAGTACTGAAGCCTACAGAGTTAGAACTTGCAAAGGGCTTGCATACCCCAGAAAGTTTTGCTGGTTTAACTGTACCAGTATAGTTAAAGTAGCAAACAAAACAAACTAACCCCGACTGTAGTGTGGATGCAGTTATACTGGTATCAAAATACTTATACTGGTTTGGCGTATTCTGGTTCAGGAAGCAGAATAAGCTATTCTTGTATACGGCACTTTACACTGGTACAAATATAACTATTTTGGTTAAAAAAAAAAATCACACCCATCCCCATGCAACATTGATGTCCTGTAAAACTTTTAAATGTAGACCAGGCCTTTGACTGGGATTTGCAAAGGAGCCTAGGGGAGCCAAGCACTCAGCTCTCATTGAAATTCAATGGGATTTGGGCACATAACTCCTTTAGGCTCTTCTGCAAATCCCAGCCTGATTGCCTTATCCTTATGGATGCAATTTGTTTGCTTTTTGCATGTCACTGAGCTGGGACCACAAAACAAGCCTAGTCAGTTTCATTTTCTGCTTTAGTTAGTTTCACTTCCTAATTCCCATACCCTAGCCTGATGCTGTTGTGTTTGGATTTTCAATAGGCCAGTCCTCCTTGAAAAGCATTGTTTTTTGCCCCAATGCCCTGACATTTGTCGTAGTTGATTTTGTTAGGCCATGCTTTTACCACACTTAAATGCAGGGCCTAAAGCTACTTGACAGCATTGCCTTCAACCTATTACTGTCCCTACCCATCAACCCCCTCCAATCCCAGTCAATCAAATATGTCTTACATCTTCTCGGAAAGCAGGTAGTTACAACCAATAGGAGGGGTGGCAAAACTAATGCCAACTTTACTGATATGTTCTTTTTGTATAGCTATATTTATATAATATGACTCAAACTCTCATCAGCAAACTCTTTTTATTCCTAAGAATACAGTAAATGCAAACACACACACACATTTATACTATATAGGGAGTGGTGATAGCCACATGAAAGATGCATTTATCAGGCACTGTTGGGTTCCTCCCCTGCACTCTGCCCAATAAGCCATCTCCATTAGAAATACTCCTAACATTCCAAACCTCTGAAGTGATTTAAACAGCTGCCTTTAAAAACCAGCCAACCTGCCAAGAAATGTTCCCTAAGTCTCCCTGCTCTAGAATGTTCCCCTCACCAAAATTACAAAGCTGGAGGCTCAGGATGCCCACCCATGGACAAGGGCCAATATCTTGGGACACACCAAAGTTAAAATCCGATGCTTTTGCCACTGTCAAGGAGTTTTTGTTTCCAACTCTAATAGATCAGGAGGTAGCTTGGCCTCAAAATCATGGTGTGACGGTGGATTAGAAAGGCCTTTTAGAGGTTTTAAAAAAGCACAAGTTGATCTTTCCCTCTGGGCTGTAAAAAAGTAGATGGAAACAGCATAGGAGCTTTCTCTGCTCTGGGGTAGAGGGACAGGGGAGCTGGGAGCCGCACCATTTGCTCAAAGCAGAGAGAGAAAGGGGAGTGCTCCCTCTGCTTTTAGCAGGAGGGATGGAACTGTGTTCTGTCTTTTACTTTCACCCTGCCTTTGAGTCGTGTACAGTAAGACTCCTGGTATGCAGGGAAGAGGGATACAAGGTAGTTCCAATAATGTTGTTAAAACCTCTCCACCATTTCTTAAAGCATTTTTCTGTGGCCTAAACAGACTCTCTGATGAGGTGGGGTGATCTGAGTGTTCTGTTTGTACTGAATTAGGATGACCTGAATAACTCACTCAGAGCTGTGCCACCCAGGAATAATATGGTCATCCCATGCTGATCCCGCCTCTCTACCACACCAACATGCATTCTCTTTCTGTGCTATATATTTCATCTACTGTGTGTATGGAGAGATTGAGCCAGATTAAACTCTGGTTTATGTTAAAGCAGCTCCATTGTAGTCAACTGAGTTTCATTTGCACCAGGTCCAAATCTGATTGGCTGTAGCATAGAACCTGGTGTGTTCTTTCTGAGCCAATCAGAATGCAGCTTTTCAAAGCTGGGATTGCCACTGGGTGGTGTGTTCCTTTGCTCAGCCTTCTTTCCCTGTGCAGGGATTTGGGGTGGGCATGTCCTACTTGCAGCCAGGACAGGGAAGCATGCAGACAAAAAGCAAACAATGATCACAGTTCTTTCCCCCTAAAACAAGTTCAGGGCCTGATTCTTCTCTCTCAGGCACCAGCCTGATGTAACTCCACTGACTTGACTGAAGTTGCTTTAGATTGTCACTGGTATAGTGAGAGATGAATCAGATCCTTTGGGGTGTGAAGGCTTCTTCTTGTATTTTATCTGACCCTGAACACTTAGATGCGGAGTCAGTAACCAGCTGTTCCCCTCTCTGCTGCTGCAAAGGCCTCAGTTACAGCCCTCGGTGGGAAAAAGCAAAGCAAGCCATTACACCCTGGTCTCAGGGTTGCAACTGGAGTCTCTTCTGAAATAGAGCTAATATGCTTCCTCTTTCCATTTGGCCAACAAGCTGCATTTCCCTTCTTCACTGACTCCCCTTGGTAGGCTTGGGGCAGAGGGTATTTTCCTTGGTGGGAGCGCTCATGGTTGGCTGTTGCACCGGCATTGCTAGACTCTGTGCTGCCCTCTGGTGGAGGATCTTTGAGACAGAAAAGGGTCTGCATATCAAGTTCAAAGGCAGTTGGAAGTAGGGCAAGGGCTAGCAAGGCTGTGTTAGCGAGGGCACTGCTTTCCCGTGCTGCCCACCAAGCCCCAGCACACCAAGCATGTGCTTGGGGCGGCAAGCCGCAGGGGGTGCTCTGCTGGTTGCCGAGAGGGCAGCAGGCAGGCTGCCTTCAGCGGCATGCCTGTGGAGCGTCCACTGGGACCGGCGAGTGGCAGAGCACCCCCCACAGCATGACGCCGTGCTTGGGGAGGCGAAATGTGTAGAGCCGCTCCTGCCACCAAGTGGTGGGTGCCACCTCTGTAGTAAGCAAACCAAAGGAAAGGGGGAAGAGGTGCTCCCTTGGGCATGTTTCCCAGATCATGGTCAACAGCTTGTGGGGAGACGACATTAAAGAGCAAGAAGGAGAGTAGATGGAATCCAAGATGAATTCCATGGGGCCACAGTACAGAAATGAAGGGAAAACAATAGCCCAAGGGATAGATAGTCCAGTCCTGAGTAGTCATACCTGCTCCATAGCCCCTTTACCTGCTAATCACATGTGGAGGTAGCCTGCCTGTGCTTCTTAGGTGCTCAGCATAGCACAGCAGGTGTGGGGCGAAAAGGGGAGTTGGTGATGGACTTTCACCAGAGCACAGGGAAAGAGCCAGCACCCTTAGAGGGGAAGAGGCTTGGGGGTAGGGATGGGGTGGAAAGCTGCTGAACTTGAAGCTGCGGATGGGAGCGTTCATTTTCCTTTGGAGTGCCTGATCACTCAGTGTTTCCAAGGTGCGTGAAGCCACTGATGTCTGCATACACAATTGTGTGTGGTGGGGGAAGTGGTATTTTGGGGTTTTGTGATTGCCCGTGTCGTGTTTTTCTTCCCCCTCCTCAAAACCTTCCACTTTCCTTGTCTGGTGGTTGAACCTGCTGGATCTTTTCCCTGTTCTCTCTCAACTACACAGCATGGGGAAGTGAGGGTGCAGGGGAGACAGACAAATGCATTGTTGTTTCCTGGATTATTCTAGTATCTGTTCTTACTGGATCCCCTGCCTCTCCTCTAGCTGCCCTATGCTCACACTAAGATGCAGCTAGTCCCTGCTGGAGGGAGAGATGTATTGGGGGGGAGGGGCTCAAATACAATCATGTTCAAATTGTAAAACACTGTGACCTTAGTGCACCATGACTGAGGGGGAAAGACCAAGCCGTTCGCTCTCTCTCGCTCTCTCTTGTACATCCGTGACATGAGATTCCACGTGCGCGCGTGTGTATATGTATCATATATATTTTTCTTTTGTAAAGCTGATTGTGAACAATAAATGTGATGTTTATGTTTCATTCCCTTTGGGGGCTTAAGAACCATCCAGTGACTTGCCAACTTGGGGCAAAGGTGGTGGAGCCGCCGAGACACCTAGACCACGGCTAGTGAGTGCTGCGTTCCTGGTATGAGAGAGAGTTCCTGGAAGCTAAACTTAGATTATTGGGATGAAGGCTTAAATCTAGGGCTTTTATGGTTGCTTTCTCTGTAATGCTTCCAGTTCCTCACAAAGGGCAAGCTAGACAGAAGGACCATCCGGGGCACAGCACATGGATGAGAAAACATTATAAAGAAGAAGGAGCTAATGTACATTGTTTGTAGTATGTATCTATTATTTGTATTGAGGTAGCACTTAGGAGCCCTAGGCCTGGACCAGGACCTGTTGTGCTAGATGCTGTACAAACACAGCACAAAGAGAGGATCCCTGCCCAAAGAGCTCACAGTCTAAATGCAAGACACCAAGGCACTTTTGAGAAAGGCGAGAGCTGCTATAGAAGTAACGGGCCCCACCTTAACTAAAGTGGAACCAGGCTGCTGGTGCAGCAAAGTGCAAAGATTTATTTAGCCTACAAGCAGAGAGAAAGCTGACAGTTGTCAAGGCACATTCAGGTTGGAGCAAGGTGTCTGTTGGCGATGTCACGGCTACAAAGTTGACTCTCTATTTGATAATAGGACAGAAATTTCAGCTGCCACAGAGGAAAGGCAGAGCTGAATCAAAGAGGGACTTTCTAGAAAAGTAACAGGGGTGTCAGATAAAGGTGCTAATTAAAATAGGTGCCCTGTCATAAATAACAGCTATAACTATTCATAGACCAATGTGGGAAGCATAAGACAAACAGACGTGAACTAGAATGCCTGGCCATGGGACAGGCGCTTGTTATAACAGACATTTCTGAAACAAACAAAATCAAATGGGATACTGTCATGCTTTGGTATGAACTATACAGGAAGAACCAACTGGGGGCCCAAGTGGAAGCGTAAAAGATTCTATAGAATCTAAAGAGAACACTTCTGCACAGAGAGGACTATCCGATGAAAGCAGTAGGAATACAAATGCTAGAACACAAAATCTATGATGAAGGTGGTGCTACCAGCCTCTCGATCAGAAAATAGCACTCAGTATGTGTGTATGTGTTGTGCTCATGTGCTCCCATGCTGAGGGAGATCAGCTGAGCAAGAAATCTAATACAACAGTGATAACGAGTGTTTTTAGCTACCTACGCATAAACTGGTCATACTGGGACATGGTTTACAGGAGAAACTTCTTAGAACAGCTAGTTTGAAAGCAAACGTTGTCTGGGCCTACGCGAAACCTTTTTCCTTAATGTTTCTCACCATTGCTGTCACTAACACAGCTCCACCAAGGGTAGCAATAGTGAGGGTGCTAGTAGAGACGAGGCACTGGCATCTGCTAGAGTTTTACCCATAGTATCATCCAAACCTGCTCTGAGCACGGCTAGATGAGATGGTGGTTCAAATACTGGCAGCCAGTCTGCACAAGTTCTCCCATTGCTGCTTCTGCTAGTGGAGCTGTGTCTGGTGCTAACTTGGGTGGGAAATTTTAAGGTTATGTCCGTGGCAGCCACAGCCAAGAAGAGGCTATTCTCAGATTATGCCCTGAGTAAGTGAAGCACTTAAGCCCAGATGCTCAAAGGATTTTAGGCACCTAATTCCCATTGAAATAAATGGGCGTTAGGTGCCTAAATGCCTTTGACGATCTGGCCTGTAAGCATGTGCTTAGGTGCTTTGCTGAACTGGAGTCTTACTCCTCAGTAATCCACAGGAGCTGGTTCAAGACATAGCCATAACGGAGCCACTAAGAAATAGGGATCTCCATAGAACTAGAGCAACATCTTCTGGGGAGCCATTATCCAAAAGTGACCACTGTCGGGCTAAATGTTAGAAAAGGGGATTTAAAGAAATAAAGAGGAAACCAGTCAAAAAGACACTAAAGTCAAAACCCAGGATACTACAATCCTTAGACTCATCCTGGAGGCTTCTGGGGTGATATCCTGGCCCCACTGAAGTCAATGGCAAGCTGCCCATCAAAGTTACAGAAGGCATGCATGCCCTTGTGCTGAGATATCTGTCCCACACAAGCCCTGAGCAGGTTAATGTGGGGAAGGAGAGGCCAATTAACCTTAGATGCTGCAACTGGAGGGGAACCAGAGACTGACAGGACCTAATGGCTGAAGAAGCCCAGCTGGGGGAGGAGCTGGGCTAGTAGCATAAGCCTGGAAGTGAGCACAGGAAGAGGCTGCAAGGAGGAGAACTGCAGTCACTCCCTGGATGGGAAAAGGTGTTAATCAGGGACAAGAAGGAGATCCATCAGGAAAGTAAGACCCAGAGTCCTGCCCTGGACTGGAAAGTCTGGCAAGGGGCTGAGAAGGGTGGAGTAGCCATGAAGAACAAAGTCATCTCTGGTGATAAACCAAGGATAGGCTAGGAGAGGTATGGTAGGGAGATGCCCAGCAAACAGCAATAGGGTTTCAGTCTGCTAGTCATAGGGTCTCTGGGTTGGAACCGGAATAGCAGGCAGCCCCAGGTTCCCCTACCAGACACTGGCAAAGGGACCTAGGGCCAGGAGATGTGAACTGGAAGACTGGCTGAGGCAGCATCTGGACAGTTTGGTGGGACTATATCATGACCTAGTCGGAGGGCTGGATCACAAAGAGGGAGCACCCCAAATCATGGAGAGGGGCCACAGCATAAGCAACTGACAAATGGGGGCACCAGACAGGGAGAGAGCTAATTCCTAGACCCAGTCACAAGGAGTTGCCCCTGTAATGAGCGGACCCCTTCACAGCTCCTAGACAAAAAAAGGATGGCGGAAAGCAAGGCGCAAAGCAGTCTGGTTAACTGGCAAGGTTGTAGGGGTTATTGGAGCCAAATAGTTATCCCTTCAGACCTGGAAATCCAACCTAAGGGACAACCATAGAAAGGAACACAGACTGCCACAAATAAAATGTGAGGTGGAAATTAGAACGGTTAGAACCAAATGGAACAGCAAAATGGCTAAAGACATAGAAATCAATAAGAAATTCCTTAAGAATATTAGGAACAAGAAGTCTGCAAAAGATTAGGAGCATCTGTTGTATTACCAGAGAGTAAGGAAAGCAGTTAAGGAGGATAAGACAGAGCAGCCTTGGTTTCTTTGCCATCATCCTTCACTGCATACAATGCTGGAGAGAGATTTCACCCAGACCTACTTTATTCAGGTAACCAAGATGAGATGCAATCAGACTGAGGTGTCAAAAAAGGACGTGTTGGAGCAAACTGATCCACCAAAAAAGAGCAAGTCACTAACACCCAATGATATTTCATCAAGGAATTCTGAAGGAATGGAGGAGTGAAGTTGAGCTGCTAACAAAAATATGTCATCTCATTAAAATCAACTTTTCTACAAGAGAACTGGGGGTTTGCACATGTACTTCTCTTGAAAAAGGTGCTATGAGTGATCCTGGGAAAATTACACTCATATCGCTACCAGGTAGAGTTATAATATAACTTAGATGAGCATGCTATGCTAGGGAGAAACCAGCACAGGTTGTGTAAAGGAAAGCTGCATCGCTCTAATTTTTTAGAATTCTTTAGAGATATCAACAAAATGGTGTATAAAGACAACCTGGTTGATATGATTTATCTAGCTATTCAAAAAGCCTTTGTCAAAGTCCTCTATATGCAGCTAATGAGGGAAATAAATCGTCATGGCATGAGAGATAAAATACTGCAATGGATTAGAAACTAGTTGAGAGACAGAAAATAAACAGTAGGGACAAATGGTCAATTTTCAACATGGCAAAATGTTAATATGAGGTGCCCCAAAGTGCTGTGCTAGAATCAGTGTTGTTAGTTTATTTATGAGTAATCAAGAAAGGAGATGAAGGGTGAAGTGGCAAAATGTGCAGATGACACAACATTTTGCTGGTTATTGAAAACAGAAATTCCAAAGGGACCACAAAAGTTAGTTGATTGGTCAGCATGGTGACAGATAACAAGTGCAAGTTAACGCATACTGGAAGGCATAACTGGAGCTACTTATACACATTGCTGTGTTCTAAATTAAATGTAGCCACTCAGGAAAAAGATCTCAGCACCATTGTGGGCCAGTCAGTGAAAAACCTCTTCTCTTTGTGCAGCAGCAGCCAAATATATGTATATTTATTTATATATATAAATTAAAAGCAAACAAAATATCATGACACATTAAGGAGAGAATAAAAAAGTTATACTGAAAATGTAATAATGCTATTATAGAAATTGATAGCACACTCTCACCGTGAATACTGGGTTCAGTTCTGGTCATCCCAAGCCAAAAGTCATAGCAGAGGTAAAAGAACCCAGAGCTAGGACAATGCTCAGAGAGCTGGTGGAAAAACTTGTATATGAAGAAAGTTGAAAAGATTGGTGCTGTTTAACTTAGAGAAGAGGTGATTAAAAAAGGACATGACAGAGAAAGAAAGAACAAGGAACAATGTAGAGAAGATAAAGTGAACTCTCTTCTTTACCCTCTCTCAGCAAGAGTCATTCAATGAACATGAGAGGCAACACCATTAAAAGTGATCAAAAGAAATATTTTTGTACACTGGCAGATAGCTCACTCGTCACCACAAATATCACTGAGGCCAAGATCTTAGAAGGATTAGATCAAACATAGGATTAGACTTGAACACAGTCCATATGGGGACCTATGGGGGAACAAAAATTTGATAATGGGCTCTTCAGTCTAGCAGACAAAGGTACAAGAAAAGCCAATGACGGAAAGTTGAAGCTAGACGATTTCAGACTAACACATGTTTAAGTGAGGAAAATGAACCACAGGGACACTTTATGGAGGGTCGTGGTGGATTTTCTATCACTGGCAATTTTTCAATCAAGAGTGGATGTTTTTCTAAAAGATCTGCTCTAGTTCAAAGAGGATTTAATTTTGGGAAGTTCTGTGGCCCTATGTTATACAGGAGGACAAATTAGATGATTACAATCATCCTTGTTGATGTTATAAGCTCTGATAAAGAGACTACATCAGAGGTGGGCAAACTACGGCTCACGGGACCATCCTGCCTGGCCCCTAAGCTCCTGGCTGGGGAGGGTAGCCCCTGGCCCTTCCCCTGCTGTCCCCCCACTGCCTCAGCTCACCGTGCTGCCAGCGCTCTAGGCAGCGGAGCTGCGAGCTCCTGCCAAGCAGTGTGATGGCGTGCCTGGCTCTGGCCGGTAAGGGTGCGGGAGCAGAAGGGTTGGATAAGGGGCAGGAGGGCCCAGGGGGCCTGTCAGGGGGTGGGAGTGTGGATAGGGATCAGGGCAATCTGGGGTCAAGGAGCGGGGTGGTGATGGAGGGGGTGGAGGTTTGAGGGGGCGGTCAGGGGATGGGGAATGGGGGGGGTTGGATAGGCATGGGAATCCCAGGGAGGCTGTCAGGAGTCGGGGGTGTGGATAGGGGTTGAGGCAGTCAGGGGACAGGAAGCAGGGGGGGTTGGATGGGATGGAGGTTTGGGGGAGGCGGTCAAGGGACAGGGAATAGGGGGGGTTGGATAGGCGTGGGAGTCCCGGGGGGCCTGTCGGGGTCGGGGGTGTGGATAGGGGTTGGGGCAGTCAGGGGACAGGGAGCAGGGGGGCTTGAATAAGGATTGGAGTTCCAGGGGGGCAGTTAGGGGCGGTTAGAGAACAAGAAGGACGGGGGGGTTGGATGGGTCAGGGGTTCTGAGGGGGGCAGTCAGGGGTTGGATGGGGGTGGGGACCAGGGTGTTTGAGGAGGCACAGCCTTCCCTACCCAGCCCTCTATACAGTTTCGCAACCCCGATGTGGCCCTTGGGACAAAAAGTTTGCCCACCACTGCTCTACGTTTACAAATACAAGGGATATAAACCCTCATGCTGCAGGGCATAAACCAGCCACTAACTGGCAGGGGGGTAGAAGAAACGTCTCCTATTTATTATTCGTATTGCCGCAGCCCATAGAGGCCCCAGCTGTGTCTAGGAGCCCATTGTGCTAGGCTCTGCACATGCATGTGGTAGGCTGCCCGTGCCCTGAAGAGCTGATGCGCTGGCTATTCATTATAGACTTTCTTGGACTTTCCTGGGGAGCACCTGCTACTTACCACTACTGTTGACAGGATACAGGACTAGATAACCAGTCGTCTGATATGAATTGAGGTTCCAGTAGCCTCTCTGCTCTGGCCTGATGTCAGTTTTATCTCTGTGGCGCTTGTTAGAGGCAGAGCAGGAGCACTCAGCACAGGGAAGAGACAACTTTCCATTTGGGAGCAGGGTAGGGCAAGTGTTACGCTGTGTTCCCAGACCTTCTGTGAGACAAGATCCCACCAGCCAATTTATCTAGGCAGGGAGCTCCCAGTGTCCTGCTCTGGAGGACTCATACAGTACTTCCCTATCCACCTGCTTCAGAGCTGCCTCTGCTCCAAGTGAAACTAAACAATGGCATTCCTGTCAGCTAGCCAAAGAATTCCTGCTGCCCCAAGTGAACTGAGATCACAGCTCCCGCTGTGAACTGGCTGGAGAGATCTTGCTGCCCTATGCATGACTGAATCACATCACCTCCTGCCAAGCAGAGAGCGTGTGGCGTGGGAAACACTAGATCATGGTGCCCTATCCCGACTGGCTCGACAGCTCGCACTGCTCCATGCAAAATGTGTTTCTAGCACGGAGAGTACACCTCTAAGAGCTGATGCTCCCTAAGTGAGAAGAGAGCCAGCCAGGGTTTCCATTGCCCCCAATTAACACAGTTAGAGAAGCGCTTGTGGAGTCTACAGAGTCAAAGATTATAAGCTCAGAAGGGACCTCTGCAATCATCTAATCTGGCCTCCAGCACAGCACAGGCTATAGGAAAGGCCAAGTTCAGGAAGAGGAGAGAATTTTAGGATTTCCCTCCACACTGGAGCAGAGACACCCACAGAAGTCTATCCTTTGCTTACAGCCATTATCAGGAGGATATCATGAACATCTAAAGAAAACTCCCATTAGCTGGAGGATCCAGAACTCACCCTCCGTGGGCTTAATAATTTAGGAGCTGACAAGTAGGCAGTGCCAAAAGGCAGTGACTATTTTTCAACAGGGGCCATTTTTTTTAAATCATCATTTACTGCAATTAATGGTTAAATTTCCCATTCAAGAAAAAAAATGCCATAAACACCATGGTACAGTCACTTCCCATGCTGCAGAATATTTTTTTCTTTATTGAACATCACTATATAGCCAAAACAAAGAGGTAAAAGACTTTGGTCTGAACGAAGACTGAGTGGAACAAAGCAGCTGATCTAGGCCCTGAGCTCCAGAAAGACCCCAACTTCCCCCCCAAAAAAACATTTCAGAAAAGGAGTCTCCCTCCATATGTGGCCACTCCACCCACCCCACTAGGAAACATGCACAGCTGAGTACACATGTTCCCAAAGAAGCACCTACATTTTGTGGCTGCCAATGACTAACCCTTGCAAGTAGGCCTCAGGAACGGATACCCTGAAAAGCATTCTCTCTGGCCACTTTCTTTGAATGCCCGAAGGAGCCTAGTACCATCTGTCATATCCTGAACCTTCATACACTGGGATCTAGTCACTCAGCAGCATCAACGATTGAGAAAAAAAAAAAGAAGACAAAAAAATCCTCTCTAACTTGCTGCTTAATGACAGGGGTGGGTGAACTACACAGGGATTAGAGCATTTAAAAAACAACAATTGACTCTAGAGTTTGTTGCATCTCTGGAGAGTTTACAGCGGCTGCCTGGAAACAAAAATCGCAATAGAAAGATCTTCTTCCTCCCAGAGATCCTGCTCCTAATTATCTATCCATTGCAAAAGAGATGATCTCCAGCTTTTACCCATCTCTGGATGGCCTGGGTGCTGCTACTGTCTCATTCCAAGAGAACAGTGACTTTAAAAAAGGGGAAGAGATGAGTAAAACATCAAGTGGTGGAAGCAACTGAAGTGATTGTAAATGAGTGAAGGACTAGAGGCAGCATTAAGTTTCTATCCTTAATGGTGGCAGAAAACGTTTCCTAATGTGAATGAAATAAGACCAATGCAGTTTCATCTTCCTGAGTCTGCAGACAAACAGCTCCAGTGCCTCTGCTGCTTTGTCAGGAAAGAGGAAAATGATATTAACAAAGCTTTGATCAGCTTCATTGCTGCTATTTAGAAACCTGTGGCCGGCAGTTAAATTGTCAAGAATCAGGGCACTCTACTATTGCTTGGGAAAGGCTGTCATAGTATTCTTTCCCAAATCTGAACCTTAGCGTCCAGAAAATGAGATACTAGCATGAATCCTCTAAGCTTAATTTCCAGCTTAGATCCTGTAGTGCTGCCACCAACCAGAAAGTCCAGTGTCTGGTACACTCTGTCCCCCAAAAACCTTCCCTGGGGACCCCAAGACTCAGATTCCTTGAGTCTCACAACAAAGGGGAATAAACCATTTCCCTCCCTAGGTTACCTTGGAAGACCCTTCTCCCCCACCAATTCCCTGGTGAGTACAGACTCAATCCCCTTGAGCCTTAACTAGGAAAAAAATCAGACAGGTCTTAAAAAGCAAAATAACCAAAAGATCAATTAGATTCTAAAAAAAAAAGGAAAACTTTAATAAAAGAAAGAAAACATAAAAATTGTCTCTGTAATCAAGATGAAATATTACAGGGTCTTTAGCTTATAACAAATGGATAAACAGCCTTATCCAGAAAAATACAATTTAAAAATTTCCAGCAAACTACACATTTGCACAAAAAACAGAAAAAACAAAATAAAAAGACTATAACCGCCTTTTACTTACCTATTCTGAATAGATAAGAGACTGTAGCAGGGAGATTGCAGAAACCTGGTTGCACCTCTAGTCCTGTCCAGGACCCAGAGAGAACAAAGCCAAACCCAAAAAACCACAAACAAAGGCTTCCCTCCCTTGAGATTTGAAAGTATCTTGTTTCCTGATTGGTCCTCTGGTCAGGTGTTGTTTGTTAACCCTTTCCAGGTGAAAGAGACATTAACCCTTAGCTATCTGTTATGACACGCCCCCCAAATCTCAGACAGTGTGAAACCACACTGGCAGTGATTTCTTCCTAGAACTTTAGAATAAACAGATTAATACAACGCATGCATCTTTACATATACTACTAAGTATGTAAACTACAAGACTTTCTACATTTTAAGGACAACTTTTACTCAGTGGATTCTGGGAAACTTTCACGGGAGAGTGCATCAGCTACTTTGTTAGAAGCTCCTGAAATGTGTTGAATTTCAAAATCAAAATCTTGGAGAGCTAAACTCCATCGAAAAAGTTTTTTGTTGTTCTCCTTGGCAGTATGAAGCCACTTTAGTGCAGCATGGTCAGTTTGTAGCTGGAACCGCCATCCCCAAACGTATGGGCATAGCTTTTCCAGGGCGTACACAATGGCGTAGCATTCCTTTTCACTGACTGACCAGTACTTTCCCTCTCAGACAGTTTCTTGCTGAGAAACACGAGAGGCATAAGCAGCAGTCTAGATGAGCACTGAAGTTATTCAGATGGGAAGAAGACCCATGTGGAGGCTGGGAATAGGGGCATCTGACTACACCTTTCCACTTATCTCTGGGGGGAGAGAGAGCTCCTTCTTCAAGCTGCTAGACAGGAGTGGGGGAAGCTTCAAATGCATGCTAGCCAAAAGCTGATATGAAAGATGGAGCCTGCAAGCAGAGTGCAAGGACAGCATCCCAGTAGAAAGGCCTGTACCCTGCCTAGCAGTTGGACCCGGGGAGCTAAATTTCTCCCCAGGGTGTTGCTGTTGCTGTTGGAGCTTGCTGGTGGGACACCATTCATGTATTGACTTTAGGCTAATCTAGCCCAAAGGCCCCATTAAATTGTTCAACCTCTAGTTTAGAAGGGAGTCAATGCTTGGCTAACTGGACAGTAGAGATGATCAACAGCAGGAGGACAGAGAGCTCAGTGGTTTGAGCATTGGCCTGCGAAACCCAGGGTTTGTGAGTTCAATCTTTGAATGGCCATTTGGGGATTAGTCCTGCTTTGAGCAGGGGGCTAGACTAGATGATCTCTGGAGGTGCCTTCCAACCATGATTTTCTGAAGGAGTAGTTCTCCATCTGAAAATGCTGACTCCACATAATCAAAACGTTTCACAGGAACATATTGATTTTGTCCAAATTTTCAGTGGGAAAGCATTAAACCTGTTTGATTATATTATATTTTAGTCAAAATGAAATGTTTCAACCTTATTGAAATGAAACATTTTCATAAGGTGGCAACAAAATATTTTCAGAATATTTCATTTTGCAAAAAAATGCTGAGCTTTCAACTATTCATCCCAATTCAGGACTAAATGAAATTTTAAAATCTCAGAATTTCCAACAGGACAGAAATTCTGGGTTGTTTTGGTTTTTTTACCAGACCTACTCTATAGTGAGAGATGCATCACTTTGGTGACACAGAGGATTTCATAGACAACTACAGGTATAGAAAACCCTCAAAAGCAAGCAAAAATTAAATGTTTAAAGGTCTTTGCTGGGGCGAGGGGGAAGTGATTAGTGTCACACCATCTTCTTGTTGAACCATAACACCCTTCCCCTGCCCCTCCTCGCCCCCCAGGTTCATACAGGCATTTTTCTCCTCCCCTCCCAAGGCATCAACATGAAAGACTTAAGCTTCTCCCAAATGAGTTTACAATGAGAAACTCAAAAGCTTGAGATTTTCCAGACCCTTCCTAGCCTCACTCTCTGCTATTTAAAAGTGTGGGGGGGGGGACTAATATCAAAAATGTTTTTAAACCCAAAAAACATTAGCTCCAAAGTTTAAGTGGTTTCAGATAATGGTAGAGCTCTAGGGCTATTGTCTTTGCAGTCTGTCTGATCAGAATGCACAGCTGAGGGTCTTTAGGTTTTGATGACTGATTAGAAAAGTCTCCTTCTCAAGCCAAAAGCCTGACGTTAGGTAGCAATGGCCCCTCCCCTACAGGGTCATCTCTTTCCCAACCGCAACTGTTTTTAATCATGCTAAGCAAGTGGCATAGCCATGGGTGAAAGTGGGTTAAAGCTAAACAGGAACAAAAGAGCACTCTTATTCCAGACTAAGGGTATGTCTACTCTACAGGATTATTCTGATTTTACAGAAACCGTTTTTTTTAAACAGATTGTATAAAGTCGAGTGCACGCGGCCACACTAAGCACATTAATTCGGCGGTGTGCATCCATGTACCGAGGCTAGCGTCGATTTCCGGAGCGTTGTACTGTGGTAGCTACCCAGTAGCTATCCCATAGTTCCCGCAGCCTCCCCCGCCTATTGGAATTCTGGGTTGACATCCCAGTGCCTGATGGGGCAAAAAACATTGTCGTGGCTGGTTCTGGGTACAGCCTCACCCCTCCCTCTGTGAAAACAGCAGCAGACAACCGTTTCATACCTTTTTTCCTGGGTGAACTGTGCAGATGCCATACCACGGCAAGCATGGTTCCTGCTCAGATCAAGACAGCAATCATGGACGTTGTAAACACCTCGCGCATTCTTATGCAGTCTCTGCTGAACCAGGACCTGAAAAACCAGGCGAGGAGGAGGCAGCTATGGCAGAGCGGCGACATGAGTGATGAGGACATGGACACAGAATTCTCTCAAACCATGGGCCCCGGCGCATAGGAGATCATGCTGGTAATGGGGCAGGTTCTAGCCACTGAACGCCAATTTTGGGCCCAGGAAACAAGCACAGATTGGTGGGACCACATAGTGTTGCTGGTGTGGGATAATTCCCAGTGGCTGCAAAACTTTCGCATGCGTAAGGGCACTTTCATGGAACTTTGTGACTTGCTTTCCCCTGCCCAGAATATCAAGATGAGAGCAGCCCTCACAGTTGAGAAGCGAGGGGCGATAGCCCTCTGGAAGTTTGCAATGCCAGACAGACAGTTACAGTCAGTCGGGAATACATTTTTGGAGTGGGCCAAATCTCCTGTGTGGGGCTGCTGTGATGCAAGTAGCCAAAGCAATGCACTAGCAACTGCTTGCTGGGCAACAGGTGTGCTGACTCTGGAAATGTGCAAGTCATAAGTGGATGGCGTTTGCTGCAATGGGATTCCCTAATGTGGGGGGGCGATAGATGGAACCCATATCCCTAGGTTCTTGGAATGAGCACCAGGCAACATCAGTACATAAACCGCGCAAGGAGTACTTTTTCATGGTTGTTGCAAAGCACTGTGATTAAAGGACATTTCAACCAAACACCGATGGGAGATGGGTGGGAGGGTTCAGATGGACGCTCGGCGTCCTCAGGTAGCACACTCTGTTAACGGCTGCAGCAAGAAATTACTTCCCAGAGCACCGGAAAATAACATGGGACTGTATGAAGATGAACAATGCCTGTAGTTATCTGGGAACCAGCCTTACCCTTGATGCATGGCTCAATGAAGCCACACACAGGCAGCTGGACAGTAGTCAGCAGCTGGTTTCAACTACAGGCTGACAAGTCTAGAATGGTGGTAGAATGTGCATTTGGACGTTTAAAGGGACCTGGCGCACATTACTGGACTCGCTCAGACCTCACGCCAACAGTATCCCATTGTTATTGTAGCTTGCTTTATGCCTCACAAGTCTCTGGAGATAAGGGGGGACACCTTTATGGCGGGGTGGGCAGGCTGAGGCAAATCATTTGGCTTCGCTGATTACGTGCAGCCAGACACCAGGGCGATTAGAATGCACACCAGGAAGTGGTACGCATCAGAGAAGCTTTGAAAACCATTTCATCCAGTGACCAGGGTATGTGTGACTGTTGTGTTTGTTTCTCCTTGATGAAACCCGCCCCCTTGATTGACTCATTCCCTGTAAGAAACCTACCCTCCCTTCGTTCGGCTTGCTTTCTAAGGATAATAAAGTCATTATCATTTAAAATCATGTATTTTTTATTAATTGATTATAAAAAGAGGAAAGAACTGACAAGGGCCAGTGGGGTGTGGGAGAGGTAGGAGGGAAGGAAAAGGCCACTAAAAAAAAAGATGTAAAATAATGACAGCTTTTTGGTTGGCTGTCATTGGGTGGAGTGGGCGAGTGCACGGAGCCTTGCCCCACGCATTCTTACAATGTCTGGTGGGTGAGGAGGTAAGGAACATGGTGAAGGGGAGGGTAGGTTATACAGGGGCTGCAGCGGCGGCTCTGTGGCCTGGTCTAAGCACTATGCGTTTAATACCAAAGTTAGCAGAGTAAACCAATTTAACGTGCAACCCATCAAAAACAAAGCCCGTGTATCTCGATATAAGGCTCTTAACCGATTTCTGTGCTCCTCCCCGACAAGGGAGTAGCATTGAAATCGTCATTGCCATGTGGATAGTGTTAGTGTGGCCGCATTCGATGATTATGGCCTCCAGGTGTAGCCACAGTGCACCATTGCGACCACTCTGAAAGCCAATCTGAACTGGATGCACTGGCAGGTAACAAGAAAGCCCCGAATTTTGATTTCTTTTTCTGCTTGCCTCAGTGTGGAGTCTGATCACAGTCGGGTGGCATGCAGTCCAAAATCCAAAAAGAGTTCCAGCTGGACCGATGGGAAGATCTGGATAGATCGCTGTATGGGGAGACAAATCTGTTTCTAGTCTGGCTCTCGTTTGCAGAAGACGAAATGCCAAAGCATTTGAAAACTCTCCAGGCTATGACAGGCAGAGGACAGCAGGGAATCAACAAGTGCTGTGTGACAACCGTAACGAAGCAGAGAACAAATGGACGCTGCATGGAGGGAGGGAGGGGAGGACTGAGATCGAGCTTCCACAGTCCCCCGAGTCTCCGAAAGTATTTGCATTCTTGGCTGAGCTCCAATGCTGAAAGGGTCAAACCTGTAACCAGTGGTTCAGGAATTGGTCAATCAATTTAACGCCTTCCCAAGAAAAGGGCAAAAATCATTTCTCGTCCCTTTTACAATGTCACACGTATGTCTACTGGATGCTGCTGGTAGATGCGGTGCTGCAGCGCTAAAGAGCAGCATCCTCTCCTCTACCGGCTGGTACAAAAGACTGATAGTTGTCCCTCAATCATCATCATCCTGTGAGTGCTCCTCGGCGGCTCGTGAGGTTGGCAGGGGGGCCTGAAGCAAAAATGGGAATGACTCCAGTCACTCCTTCTTTGCTTTGGTGTCTGAGATTCAGTCCTAGCAGATGGGGCATAGGGCTGGTAAACCATCTCATCATCGCAGCTGGAGCCCTGAGCTCCTCTCTGCCCCCACCCCCCGCTTTCATGTCTAATGGAGATTCTGGACTATCAAGCAGCAGAGGCTGTGTCTCTCCCCTCCACCTTTAATGATATGGAAGATGTCCTGCTGGATATCATAGGCAGTTGAGGCTTGCCTCCCCTCAGTTTATCGCACTAAAAAGTCAGTGTTTCTTATTCTGATTCTTTATTACTTCATCACAAATGGGGACAACTGCACGATACGCCCAGGAGGTGTGTGGGAGGAGGGAAGCACGCGGTGGGGCTTGGTTGCGGGGCACCCCTTGAATGGCAGGCGAGATCAATGCATTTCTTCTGCAGGATATCTGGGGCTCTGACCCAGAGCAGCTGTGCTCTCTGGTTTCAGTAGACTTTGCCCATTTCTAGGCAGGACGACTCTATTACGACAAAACATAAGAAGGGAATACTGGAGTCATTCCATTTTTGTCATGGCCCTGGCCGACCTCAGCGAGGCCAGCCAAGAGCACCATGACACAGCAAAAGGTAACAATTGACTGGTAACTCGTCATACCAATTTCAAAGCAGCAGACGGTGCTAGGGCATGGTAACTCTCTCTGCACTTGCATAAGGCAAATAATGCTGCTGTGTAGCATCAGTACCGTGTCTGTCAGCAGCATCCAGTCAACGTACGGTGACAGGAAAAAAAGGCTAACGGGCTCCATGGTTACCATGCTATGGTGTCTGCCAGGGCATCCAGAGAAAGGGCGCAAAATGATTGGTCTGCCGTTAGCTTTCCTGGAGGAAGGATTGAGTGACAACATTTACCACAAGAATCACTCTCGACACTGTTTTTGTCCATCATGCATTGTGATCTCAACCCAGATTCCAATGGGCAGGGGAGACTGCGGAACTATGGGATAGCTGTATGGATAGGCTACCCACAATGCAATGCTCCGGAAATCGATGCCTAGCCTCGGTACACTGGAACGCACACGCCGAATTAATGTGCTTATGTGCCCGTGCACTCGACTTTTACAATCTGTTTAAAAAAACCAGTTTCTGTAAAATCGGAAAATAATCCCATAGTGGAGACTACCCTAAGATCCGCTGCCTTTCTTGAAGTCCACCAGATGCAGAGCATGTCAGTTTGAACTCAAGCGCAGCAGCCCCAGCGTTGCATCATGCCTCCTCTGATCTTCCTGCAGCCACCTCTCATCCTGAGCATCTCTCCTGTCCTCACGTTCGTCCCTCCTGTCCTCACGGTCACTGGCATCTTTCCTGTACTTTGATACCACGTCCTTCCACTCATTCAGATGAGCTCTTTCATTGCGGGTCACTTCCATGATTTCCGAGAACATTTCATCTCACATCTTTTTTTTTTGCCGCCTTATCTGAGATAGCCTTCGGGACGGAGGAGGGAGGCTTGAAAAATTTGCAGCTGTAGGAGGGAGGGAAAAAAGGGAGAGAAGTATTTGAAAAGATACATTTTACAGAACAATGGCTATACTCTTTCACTGTGAACAACATTATTCACCTTACATAGCACATGTGATTCCACTACAAGGTCACATTTTGCATCTTAGTATTGAGTGTCTGCGGCTTTGGTGCTAGAGATCACAGCCGCAGGTCCGGGCAACAGAATTCAGCTTGCATGTGGCCATGGTAAGCCATTGTCTTTTGGTTTCTGCAGTCTTCATATATCCAGTGCCCTCCTTTCCCAAATATCAAGCAAAGCCCGTTGAGTGCTGCATCTTTCTTGTTAACATGCAGCAGCAGAAACCAAACTCCCCCCGCATCCAATTCTCTGGGATGATCGCTTTACCCCTCCCCCCACCACGTGGCTGGTATCATGGAAGATCCCTGCTAGCCAAACACGAAAACACTCAGCACCAATCACCCGCCCCCCTTTTCCCCCTGCTTAGCTAATTGCAGGGAAGGATTTTTTGTCAGCCACAGGCAAACAGCCCAGTAGGAATGGCCACCTCTGTCCCTTTAATTAAATTCCCGTATTTCAACCAGGTTACCATGAACGATATCATTTTCCTGAGGATAACACAGCGAGATAAAGAATGGATGTTGCTTGAATGCCAGCAAACACTGGGACCATATGCTGCTTGGCTTTGTCATGCAATGATACCAGATTACTTGCTACATGCATGGCGTGGTCAAGTGTCTTACCATGAAGGACGGAATAAGGCTGCCCTGTGCAGAAACCTTCTGCAAAGGCTGTTGGAGTACCTCCAGGAGAGCTTCATGGAGATGTCCCTGGAGGATTTCTGCTCCACCCCCAGACATGTTAACAGACTTTTCCAGTAACTGTACTGGCTGCAAATGCATCCCAAGTCCTCAGGGCAAATTAATCATTAAAAAACGCTTGCTTTTAAACCATGTTTTATATTTACAAAGGCACACTCACCAGAGGTCGCTTCCATGGGTTCATTGTCTGGGATACTAGCTTGGGAGGGCTGGGAGGGTAATTCTGTCAGGCTGAGAAAAAGCTCCTGGCTGTTGGGGAAAACAGTGTGCTGTGTATTTTCTGCAAGTTCGTCCTCCTCTTCCTCCTCCTCATCTTCCCYGTCCGCAGAATCCTCAGGCATGGCTGAGATTACCCCCGCCTTGGAATCCATGATCAGGGGTGGGGTAGTGGTGCCGGACCCCCCTAGAATTGCATGCAGCTCAGCGTAGAAGCAGCATGTTTGCGACCCTGCCCCAGACCTTCCGTTTGCTCCTTTGGTTTTCTGGTAGGCTTATCTGAGCTCCTTAACTTTCACACGGCACTGTACTGAGTCCCTGATGTGTCTTGTCTCCATCATGGCCTTGGAGATTTTTTCAAATGTTTTTTCATTTCATCTTTTGGAACGGAGTTCTGTTAGCACAGAATCCTCTCCCCATATAACAATCAGATCCAGTACCTCCCATAGGGTCCATGCTGGAGCTCTTTTTCGATTCTCAGGCTGCATGCTTACCTGTGCTGATGAGCTCTGCGTGGTCACCTGTGCTGATCAGCTCTCAGGCTGGGCAAACAGGAAATGAAATTCAAAAGTTCGCATAGCTTTTCCTGTCTACCTGGCCAGTGCATCCGTGCTGTCCAGAGCGGTCACAATGGTGCACTGTGGGATAGCGCCCGGAAGCCAATAACGTCGAATTGCAGCCACACTAACCCTAATGCGACATGGCAATACCAATTTCAGCGCTACTACCCTCGTAGGGGAGGATTACAGATACCTGTATTAAGAGCCCTTTATATCGATATAAATGGCTTAGTTGTGTGGACTAGTCCAGGGTTAAATCGGTTTAACGCCGCTAAATTTGGTATCAACTCGTAATGTAGACCAGGCCTAAGAGAGTTATTCAGGAACAGCTATGGGTCTTTAAATTCACATCTTGCCTTCATCTTAATTAACTTTCAAGTGTAGACAAGCCCTAAAGTACTGGTTTGCAACCTTTTTGGGCTAAGGACCCATTTGTAAACCTTGATGGCCTAAGGCAATGCTGTAAATAGTTCATAAAGCCCTCAAGTGGCCCCAGAACTGCCCTGGTCTATTTGAAGAATTGTCTCTTGAAAATATTACTTTCCCCTCTTCCAAGGGGGAAGGAGGTGGCATTGCAGCACTGCTGCTAATGCAATGATCTTGTTGCAAAGGATTAATGAACAGGGAAACTTGAGGTAATGTCAGCATGAGAAGACAAGGTGTCGGGGTGGCATAGAAGTGTCATGAGATCACAGCATGGCAGGTCTGCATATTGTGACAGCATGAAGGCATTGTGGAGTGGGTAGTGCTGTGGCATAATGGTGCCCTGGTGTGATGGCCTCACAGTGCTGTGGCAATATGGCAGTTTTAAGAATTGCCAGTCTCAGTGGCACCAGGGCATGGATAGCATTGTGGCATAGAGGTGTCATAGTGTCACAGCATGGATTATGCCATGGCATGGCAACATGATGGTGTGCAGATCTCAAAGTGCCATGCAGAGGCTGCTCTAGCTATATACCAGCTAGGCATCTGCCTAGGGTAGCAGATTCCTGGGCAGCTGCCAAGGGTGGCAGATTTGATCCAGCTGGCCCCTCCATCATGACAGAGAGGCAGCTGGGACAATTTGAGTGATACTGCAATGCTGCACTCCAGGTTGCAATGCCAGTCACAACTGCCTGGCACATCACATTTGACCTGGCCACCCCCTTGTCATGACAGATCAGCAGCCGGGCCATTCTGAGTGATATGGGGTGGTGGCACATGGAAGTATTGCCTAGGGCTGTAGATTTTGTTGAGCGGCCTCTGGTGCCATACTGTCATGGCATGGGTGGTGCCACGGCATGGAAGTGCATGGTGCAGCAGTTTCACTGCACTCTGGTGCTGTGGCGTGGAAGTGCATGGAGCGGTGGTCTCGCAGCACCCTGGTGCCATGGTGTGGAAGTGCATGGTGCGGCAATCTCGCAACACCCTGGTGCCATGGTGTGAAAGTGTATGGTGCAGCAGTCTCGCAGCACTCTGGTGCCATGGCATGGAAGTGTATGGTGCGGCAGTGTCACAGCACCATGGTATCACAGCGTGGGTGGTGCTGTGCACACCACTAGCATGGCACGCAGCCTTAGTGCCATGCTGTCACGGGCAGCGTTATACTATGTAGGTGTCACTGTGTTGTCAGGGTGCCATGAGAGCTATATCCTCTGATGCCGAGGGGCTAGTGCCTGCTGTAACCTCTGAGCACAACCCCTCAAGAACCTGAACCACTCACACAAGGTCTCCCTCCCTATACTTTGGGCTCACGTGTGATCAGGCAGGTATGGGACACCTACCAACCCAGCCCCGAGGAGGAGGAAGGACCCTTTCACGACATCGACCAACTTTGGAACCAGTAAGATGTTTCGAACTTTCCAAACCAACCAATGAGAAAGGGGAGGCGGGACTTCCGGTGTTGGTTGCTAAGACAAGCACTTTTCTCTCCTTAACAACCAAGCGAAGCTGATATTTTGGGGTCAGAGCCGAGAAGGCGCAGGTGAGACCGAGTCCCTCCCCCGCCTTCTCCCTCCCGGGCCCGCCCCCCCGCCAGGCCCCTGCCCACTCTCCTGCCAGCGGACAGGCCCCCGCCCCCCAGCCAGGGACCCCACCTAGCCGGGGCTCCCGCCGCAGCCAGGGTCCAGCCCCCGCCCGGGATAGCGCCGTCCCCTCCCCCCAGTCCCTTCTAGGTTCTGGTTATAGCCCCTCCCTCCCCCGGCCTGTGCGATCCGCAGGGCCCCTCCATGATGGGAGTGGGGGGGGGGTCCTGTTCTCATGTGGCTTGATGGCCGCAGCCACCCCAGTGGGGTCTCCACTGTGCTCTGTGCAGGGGGGGCTCTGAAACCCAGCCCCTCCCATCACTCAGTGAGGATCTCAGCATAAGACACCAAGGCCCAAAACATTTTGTGTGTGTGTGTGTGTGTGATTATTTTTCCTCCCTCCAGGCCATCTCCCCCCTCCCTCCCCATGTCAGGTGGGTCTGATGCCTGGAGCAGGGGGCATGTGCAGGAGGCGCAATGATCAGAAGTGGGTCTGATGCCGCCAGACAGGAACGGGTCTCCAAGGAAGTTTCTGTGGGGTTGTTATAAACCAGCTCTATTTAAAATTAAAAGACTTTTATGGATGAAATGTCTCTCAACAGCATTTCTTCCCAACCTGGTTGTGTGTTTAAACTGTCTGCTGTATATGAAGGACTCTGAGATGGATTGTATGTGTCATTGGGCCTGGGGTTGCGGGTGAGACGTTTGGGAGATAAACCTGAAACACCGCAACAACTCAAAGGAATTGCCTCATTGCAACCATCTAGTTTGCTATCCTGTCTTCCACCATCTGTGATTACTGCTGACTGAGTACTTCAGAGGGATGTGTAAAACTCCCACAATCCCTTCTGGGAGAACCCATAGCCCTAGTACTTGTTACTTTAGTTAGTGTGTCTGCAGACTGGACTTACTATGGCCTCAGAGAGGTGTTGGGTGTTTTATTGCCCAGTGATGGAACATTAGCTTGTCAGGACCTCTTTTCAAAATACATTTATGATGCTCCTGCTTTCTCTGAGGCCGTACGGGAGTGTCTTATGCCAGATAGGAGAACCAAAGAAGAGAAGAAGGTGAAATGTTCTGAATTTGCCCATCAGAGAGTGCTGTAGGACTGCTTCACCTTCTGAGCGACTGGCCAGGCATAGGCCCAGAGAAGTGGTGCAGCACAGTCTGATGTGGCAGTCCTGTGATTGGCAAACCCTGGAGTTGAAAAAAGAAGTTGAAAAACAAACCAAAACAGCCCATTAACTATTTCCATCCTGAAACGCACACAAAATCTGTTCCTGTTGCATGTACACTTTGGCCCCATTGCGAACAGTATTGTGTCCTGAAAAGAACAGGACAACAGCCTAAGGCAGAGGATGGTTGATGCTATGCTCTCTGTTTGGCTATTGGAAAGCAGTGCTGTAATTTCACTGTGTCCTGACCCCTCTCTAGTAACCAAGCTGCCATCAAGTCAGACCCCTATGTCTCTTTATGGAGTTGTGCCCCTGAGACGTGCAGCACATTTGAAATCTTGACTATAGAAAGTGACAACTTTTTGTAAGCACTTTATCTCTGTAATAAATTGTAACAGAGCTCTCCAGGTTAATTATATACTGTGGAGAAGCAGTAAGCAATGGAGGAGATGGCAGGATTCACATCTTCTCATAGTGATCAAACTGGACCTTTCTTAAATTCAACTTTCTTATCCCCCTTTTCCCCCTCTTTTTAGCAGTGTTCTTTGGGCAGAGAACCTCCTGCTTCTGCTGAAACTGTTCTGCCTGATTCTCAAGAGTTCCATCCCTCTGGCCCACCTGCACTGCACCATCTGGCTGGTCCTAAGTAGGCACCTCTGCCCCCTTTCAAGGTCACAGTGGAAGGACCATGGCAGACACTGGGGAGGGGAAAAAGGAGGAGGCAGATTATAAAAGACTTCACAGCTTCCCGCTGATCAGGGTAAGAACAAGGGTGGGCATGTATGATCATGAGAATGTCAAGGTACAGGGATGGGAGATAAATGTATTTCATTCGTACCCACCCTCCAAACCAGTTTGTCCTCAACTTCTGAGTAGCTACAAGAATATGATCATATCATACCAATTCTATCTGAGGGCTGCACCCTCCTACCATTTCCCCACGTTCCACTCTACTGTGAGGCAACTTAGAGGCAGCCTGCTCCAAAATTTATTAATGTTGCCACTCAGTCAGCCACAGTGAGCTCAGGCAATCCCTTTCTGACCCTACTGCTTCAGCGCTGAGCATGCTGCCTTTACAGCACTCCCACCACATTCAGGGTACTCTGTGCAGCTTGGTTTTGTTTTTTTTTTTTTTTTGAGGAGCTTGGATAAGGACTTCTCTAGTCAATGAGATAATAGAACAGGGGGGAATGATGCATAACTTAGATTTCCCTGTAGGGCTTATTGCAATAATATCTAAGGGCTGCCTACCTACTCTTACCACAATATTAGCACAAAATATTATGATCTATGAGGAGAAGTGAAATAAATCTTAAATTCAACTTGGAATAAGCAGTTGCAATTCCATGGGAGTGTCAGGGCTATAATCAGCAGTGTTGTAAATAGTGGTATAAATTGTTCAGAATGTAGTAACGGAGCATAACTTCTACCTATTTGGCATTGAGTGGTTGTGCAGAAATGAGTGCAGCTGACATGTTGAGGCTGTACAGGAGAGGGTGGGATGTATAGGAAAAAGAAATGAGGAGAGGAACTAACACACCTTCCCTTTATCTTAACTCCCCCATTAGTTATTTTTTCTTTTGTACCTCCCTCTTCTCACCCCTTTATTCTGCCCTCACTTACTCTGGTCTCCCATTGACTACACTGATGCAATTGAGAGCAGACCTTGATTCACTGCATGTGTCACGCTTGTCTTGGAAACACAAGGAATGCCAGATTGGGACAAGTCTTGTTGCTGTGTCACTTACACCCATTTTCTTCTCCAGCTCTCCCCACTGTTCACAACACTCCTGAATTCGGCCCTAAATATGTCTAACTTGGCTATGTGGCAATGAAGCACACCAGGAAGGGAAAGGGGAATGGTTTAGGGGGATCCCAGAGGTACAGCTAGGAGTGAAAGATGAAACTGAGCAAAGGGAAAGCCTCAGTCTGTTAGGCTGTGGAATACTCTCCTAATGGAAAAATCGGAAACTTCATCACTTGTAACTTAAATCACTGAATCGTTGGAATATACGCAGGGAACAATTCTGCATTGACTGGGAGGGAGGGAGGAACAAGAGGTGACTTAATAAGCCTCTTCCATCTTGAACATTTACATTTCTCCAAAGGCAGAGCTATTTCTGATCTCAAGCCCTTGGCATTTGAGCTCTCCTATGGGTGATGCTCTTGCATCCTCTGCGGTACAGATCAGAGGAGCTAGCATATGTGATTATTTTTTTTCTGCTTGTATCCAAGAATATAGGGCACAGCCGTGCCATGATGGAGGGAGCAGGTGACACCGGCTTATCTGCTCTTCTGTCTTGTGCCCAGCTCTTTGGGTTGCTGAGCTCCCTCTTGTTTGCTTGTTTTTCCCAGCACACAGACATGCCAGAGGAGATGCGAGTGGAGGCCATGGAGTTGTGTGTCACCGCCTGTGAGAAATATGCCACCAACAATGAGGTAACAGTCAGTGCTAAGAAGGTTATTTTGTCTGGACATGCTGGTTGCAGTCACTCTGTCTCCATACTTGGGGAATCTTCTGGATCAAGAGTAAAGGGGGAGGAAGAAAGGAGGTCAGACACTCTAGTCCCAATTTTCTGTTGCTTTGTTCCTGCATTGAGCACAAGGAGAAAAGGGAAGGGGGAGGAAAGGTGACTGGAATCCCAGACTAAGCTCCCAGCATTGATCAGAGAAGCCTTAGGCCTGTTCTAACTTAGTCTGCTTCCCATGGCCTCTTGTAAGCGAGCTTTCTGTATTCTGAGTGAAGTGGGAGGAGGTTTCTGATCCAAGTATCACTTGGGGGCACTGCACAGGCAGAGGGGTTATGCTCCCTCCTGAATTAACATACTTGGCCTAGTACATCCCTTTATCTCTGGTTCTCAAGATGATTTCTGGCTGAGCAACGGGACAGTCTGCTTGTTACAATGGATGTTCAGTGCTAGAAATGAGTAAGAACTAGAAGGGAGAGTGGGGGAGTTTTTCATACCTTCCATTTGTTCCCCTGGCCCAGTCCCAAAAGTTGTCTTGCTGATTCGCTGCAAGGAAAAAGGGATTCCCTCAAAAAACAATAAAGAATAGTGATCTGATTCTCCTGTCAAACTCATTCTTGTGTGACTTAAATCCTGATTCAGACCAGTGTGAGAGAGGAGAATCAGGCTCTAGATACAGACCTCTAATATCTCCTACTGGGTTTTCAGAAGTCTGCAGCAAAGGAGTCTGGGTGCTCCTCAGTGGAGCTCTGCTGTACTGTAACCTCATCCTAGCTCTCACCCTCCTCCTGAGAGTCATGTTAAAGGGAGGGCAACCGTGAGGAATTTGTATGCACAAACACACCCCTCCTATCTCTCTGACCTGCTGCTCCCTCTACATACTCCTGGACTCTTCTCTTTATTCCTCAGAGTGCCGCTAAGATGATCAAAGAGACAATGGACAAGAAGTTTGGCTCCTCGTGGCATGTAGTGATTGGTGAGGGCTTTGGCTTTGAGATCACCCATGAGGTGAAGAACCTGCTGTACATGTTCTTTGGCGGCAGCCTGGCTGTTTGTGTCTGGAAGTGCTCCTGACACATCTCCTCATGTCCAAGGCTCACCACATACAAGGGATTTCTTCATTCCTTTCACAGGTTTTGTACAATCTTGAGGCAGGGCTTTATTTTTAATAGGAAAATGTGGGGATTTTTTTTCATACTTATGTACTAGTTCCCTGGGATACGCTGTGTGTATGTGTGCGCGTGTGTAAATCTGCTGAGCTATCTAATCCAAGTTCAAGGGGTATCTCACTTTGATCTTGTGTGTCTCTTTGCTTAAATGATAAGATTAGGCAGGAAAGGATCTGGTGGGTAGGCAATCCTTTGGGATGCTATTTATGAAGCTATACATCAGATCTAAGAGTGTGTGTGAAAGGGAAAAGGGTGTTAATCCAGCCATGCCATCTTCTCCTATCTTTCCACACTATTTTCTCTCTTCTCTGAAGCCCCTCCTACAGCATGGAAAGGTTCTGTTGACCAATATCTGCCCCACCCCGACGATCAATATTGACAGTGTTTCTCCCCTCTCATTTTCTTTCTGTCCCCATCTAGGATGGCCTTTTGGAACAGGTCATGTGAAGGATCCTGCCCCACTGTCCCAAACAGTGACAGGGGCTAAGTCTGCTTTCCTGCACTTCTCTCCCACTCTCTGGGACAAGAACATGACAGCTGAGCTGCCTGGGTGTGAGAAGAAAGTGACAACTTAGAAATCCAAACCCAGTGGGTGGTTGCTATGCAAACTGACCCCTCCTTTTCACACCCACTGAGCAGTGGCATAGCTCTAAAATGTTTGCAGTTTCTGGCACATGGGGGAGTGGGTGAAAACTCAATACAGCATTTGAATGCATCCTTAAAGGAGGCAAAAGCTCTCTGCACACCATGGGTGTCAGGATTGTGCACACTCCATATCTTGCTTAGAGACTGGTAGTAATGGGGGGCTCCATGTGAGCTGCCAGTTTGTTAGTCATCGGAGATTAATATACATTTGTTCTTTAGTCTGTTCTATCTTTTTACAGCTGTGGAAAGGTGTTAAGGAAGAGAATGAACCTACTTGTATTTTACATATGTGGCTTATTTATATGAATATGGGGATTTTTTTTAACAATAAAAAGTTTATTACAACAGTGGCTTTTGTGTTTGAAGTTTTCTCTTTAGAACCCATCGAGGTGGGGGCAAAAAGGGAAGGCAGCCAACTGTGACTGAGTTCAGGCATCGTGCCTGGGACATGTCTTCACTCACTCTCCTGTTGACTGGGTGACTTGTACCAGTGGGAAGAAGGAGGTCTGTCCTCTTTAATTTGGGTTTTGTGCTGGTGGAAGGATTCAGTGCTGAGGGAAGGTTGCCAGATCAACAATGCTGGAGAGCAAAGTCTTCTGTTTATCTCTGGAGCAGGTTCAACATGAGCAGCAGCATGACAGGCTACTCAAACTCCCCACCTTCTGCCAATCTGCCTCGGCCCTGATCTAAAGGGGCAACCTCTAAAGAGGATTTGAGTCTCCGTGGCTCATTGGATTGTTGGCATTCTCAGAAGAGAGCCCAAGCAGTGCTACAGTCCGTGCCAGTTCTTGTCTAATGAACAGTTAATATTCTTTCATGCTAATGAATAGTTAATAGCCGTGCACGCGCACACACACACATGCCTCCTGGTCATGGGTGCCCATGCTAGGGTCAGGCTGACCTGCAGAGATCAGACAGAGGGAGGGAGGTTACCTCAGCAAACAATCTCTTGGCCCCACCAGCCACCTGTTATCTGGTCATGTGGCTGCAGCCATGTCTCTGTGACCTGCACAAAACAAGCACATTCTGCTGAAGTTGGCTGGTCCCCAGAAATTAGACCCCACATCTGGAAGATAAAACTCCTCAGTTTCCTAAAGCAAGTGCAGCTAGGGCATCTGGGAGGTTTCCATGTTCTCCTAAGCCTTTCCTGACAAGCATTTCCCTCTGCAGCCAGCAATCTTGGGCCGTTCTGGAATGGGAGTAGCCACAGTCATCTTCCCTACTGGCACACCTTACAAACTTGTTCCATGAGAGCATCAGCAGTGGAGTTTCAAGGAGAAGCCTACTGGGCTGGCAGCAAGTGTGTTTCTCTGTGCTAAGGGGTGGGGAGAGGAGAAGAGAGGTTTGTCCTAGTGTGACTTTTCTTGCACCCAGTCCATGTGCTGTTACCATCATCCTACCATCGTAGAGTGCTTGAGTCACAGGTGGGCAGTGAGGTGGAAAACTGCAGGGTGGCATGTGTCAGCACCAACCAGCATGACCCTTCCTATCTGCCAGCTGGGAAATGCCACAGTCCTCCAAAATCCAATTATAAGCAGTGCATCATTTGTGACTTACTTTACTGCGGAGGGGAGCAGGGCTCCATAACATTCTGCTATTGGACTGCATGGTGGGGAGTCCTGAGTCCATGAAAGCACTGGAAAGGTCGCAGAGAGAGTGGCCATCATGGACTCCCTGCCCCAAGGAAGACTCAACTCCAGCAGGCAGGGGATGGGAGGCAGGAATCTGATCACTTCCCTGCAATGCTGTCATGGCAACAAGATGCACTGCTACATAGCCAAATGAGAAGTGCTGGTTTTGAAGCTCTCCAGCTCTCGTTTCACTGCAGGCTCAGACCTGACTCCATGAAAAATCTTTCGGTTAATATTTAATGCTGGCATTGAAGTGATGCAGAGCCTGAGGGTTGCAAGCGTCGCGTCCAGCCTACTTTCTGCTTTCCACTGTGACACTAACTCACAGCTGTCACAAGGGATGAGGATTTTGAACACTTCTAATGTAAGGCTGGGATCTCTGTTAAAGGGCAGGCTCCCACACATAAAGTGATGATGATTAGCCCACAAGTTGGGTATGGGATCCCCGCACACAGGCTGACCTCAAACCCACCTCTGTGACCTGGGGAGGTGTGGGGTCCCTACACACCGACCCAGCTCAGATCTGGCCCTATAACATAGGAGATAACCCCACTGCTCAATTGTGGGGGTCCCCACGCACAGAGCAGGGACCAACTCATTTGACATAAGCCACTGAATAGCGACCAGATGGTAAAAACTTTTGGGAAGCAGAGACCTAATGGTCTGTATTCCATTGACAATCCCTTTGAGCATATTTGTTCCTCCAGGCCAGGGCCAGCTTGGAACCAGTGATCGCCCTGTGAAAGGCTCTGTAGCCCTTCCCCAGTCCCTCAGCATTATCCATTCCCTGCTGCATTTTGCTGGAAAGCTCTGCTCATGTGAGCCCAGAACACGGATGCACTTAAGAGTTAATGTCTTTAGCATAGACTAAAGGGGGAAATAAGACCTGTGAATTTACTATTGGCCATGTTATTACTGCAGCGCAAGGAATGAAATATAGCATTGTCAGAATCTGGGGCGAAAGTGTCAGCTGGAGACAGTTACTAGGCAACCAGTGCTCTATGGGACATGAGCAAGCAGAGAACTCCTCCTCTCCACAGCAACTCTGTGTGGATGTGTTCAAGAGAGTGTGCGTGTGTCCTAGAGAACGTATGACTGTGTGTCAGAAAGAAAAGTGTGAAAGGGAGGGAAGTGATATTGAGTCAGAGAAATGTGTGTAAAGAATGTGGGGCTCTGTGTGTACCCACAGGAGCCATCCAACCCCCTGGACCTGGGCCCAGGTTGGATCTGCTGACATGGCCACAAAGGGCTTCACATCTTAGCCCCAGCCCCCTGAGTTACCTATTCTCTTTTCCCCAGATCTCTTAGGTGAAAGGAAAATTTAAAAGGGAAAACTGGCATCTCTTTCACTCCTGTACCCCAGTGCTGGCCTCTCACCCATGTGATACAGGAGGGCCAGAAAGCAGTGGGAGAGGAGAAGTATATAAGCCCTAGGCTAATTAAGGTGTGGTTCCCTGTAGACAAGGGAGGGTTGCTACAGGTTAATTGGAGCACCTGTAGTCAGTTAAGGCCCTGTTAGCAACCTAATAAAAACCCCTGCTTCAGCCAGTCAGGGGAGAAGGAGGAAGGAAAGAGGACTGGAGCTTGGAGGTGTGTTGTGAGACTTGGAAGATCAGAAAACTGAAATAAGGGAGACCATGCCTCAGTGTTTAAGGACTGAAGGTACCCCACCCAAGGGGGAAGAGGGTAAGAACCTGCAGGAGTTATGGGGAGCTGGGGCTCAGAGTAAGGAGCAAACCCCTGCTTCCCTCTTTTACCACCTTTCTGGGCCACTAGTGGGGCCCTTGGTACCCCAAGATCTGGGGCAAGGGGTGGCATCTTAGCCCCCCACCAAGAAAAGTGCAGGACCCACTAGACTACATAGGCCATCTTGTCACATGTGGTGTTAGCTGTGGGATCTCTGCACCATGAACATAATCCAGGGTGGGCCACAACCACCCTGCCTCAAGATGGAAAATGTGGTCAAAGCACTCGTGCAAGCTACTGCCCCCCAGCAGGAGGCTACCTGGGTCCAGGCAGCTGCCCAACAGGAGGCTATGCAGCTGCAGCGAGAGACCAATCACCAGCTGATGACCCAGGTCACTCAAGATCGGGCCATGCTGCAGGAACTAGTGAACCAAGTGAAGGCCCTTATAGAACTGACCGCGAATATGATGGGACATGGACCATACGGGCCAGCTACTGTCTGCAGAAAATGACCCAGGAGGATGATGGGGAGGTGTACCCCCTGACCTTCAAGAGGATAGCCCTGAGGAAGGCCTGGCCCTGAGATCAGTGGTCAGGTATCCTTGCCCCATTTTTGTGTGGGGAGGCCCAGAAGGCCTACTATGATGTGACTGCAGAGGAGGCAGCATATTACCCCTGACTGAAGGCAGAGATCCTAGCCAGGGCAGGGGTAACAATGGCCTTGCGAGCCCGGAGGTTCCATGAATGGCAGTACTGTGAAGACAAGACACCGCGATCACAACTATTTGACCTAATCCACCTAGCCCAGAAGTGGTTACATCCAGAGACTCTCAGCTTGGAGAAAATGACCCCTCCACCTGCGATGAACTAGTCACCCTTGCAGAGAGACAACTGGCAGCCCGTGAACTGTTCGAAACCCTGGGAGGTGAAACATGGTGTTTCAGGAAACCAGTCCTGACCCCGAGGCCCTGGATTGTCGAGAACTCCAGGAAAGCCATAGCTGGAAGAACAGGCACCTAGGAGCGGCCTGAAGCCCCAAAGGGACCTAGGGGTCTGGGGGGAGAGGGCTGGGGAAGTGAGTCAGAGGGCCCAAGACAGAGGGTAGCCTCTGGAATACCACGGTTATGAGTGTGGGGAGTTGGGGCATATAGCAGCCCAGTGCCCGAACAGGGAGGAGCCCATGCAATATAATCTGGGGAGCCCGGGGACCAATGTGACCTAATCAGCCTGGTGAGGATTGCGACAGCCCAACATGAGAACACGAGGCTGGTAAAGATGAATGGCATCCAGACCATAGCTTTGGTGGACTCTGGGAGTGCTGTCACATTGGTCTCAGGGAAGTTAGTGGGGCAAGACCAACTTAGCCAGGCCAAGAGCACTGGACTAAGGTGTGTCCATGGCCCAGTACATTTCTACCCCACAATTCCAGTACGGATTGAGATCCAGGGAAATACTACCAAGATGACTGCAGGAATGGTCCCCAAGCTCCCCACCTGGTCTTAATTGGCAGGGACTTTCCTGGGTTTGAGAGCCTACTCCCTCTGCATTGACTTAGGGGAGGGAAGTAAACCCCGAACAGAATTTGAGGTGCCCCTGGATGACCCTACCACAATTTTTGCTGAGTTTTCCCCAGAGTTATTTTCACCCCCCGGGAAGTCTTGGAAATCCAGACAGGAAAGGAGGGCAGACAAAAGATTAGGATCTTGGCGGCAAACCAGAGAGCTGCCTTGGTTGGGAGGAGGCTCCGTGGAGACCCAGAGATGGCCTCCAGCATGAGCAGAAGCACCCCAAAAGAAGGAGGGGAGCCCAAGTCAATAGAATCAGGCCAGATTGGTCCCACACGTGAATGTTTTGGGAAGGACCAAGCCGATGTCCCACTGTATGCAGACGTGAGGGAGGAGGTTGTAGAGGTAAATGGTGGGCCAGTAGAAGGGAAAACCAAAGGCACAGGGCCATACTATATAACCAAGCAGGCTCTGTTGTACCAAGTAGTGCCAATATGGGGGGAAGTAGTAGAACAGCTCTTGGTGCCATGGAGGCGCATGAGGGCTGTACTAGAGTTAGCTCACAGTCATCTGTTTGGGGGACATTTAGGAGCAAACAAGACCCTGGATAGAGTCCTAAAAAGGTTCTACTGGCTGGGAGTATGGGCAGAAGTCCAACGCTATTGCACCTTGTCATAAACAGATAGCTAAGGGTTAATGATTCTTTTACCTGTAAAGGGTTAATGAAGGGAACCAAACACCTGACCAGAGGACCAATCAGGAAACCGGATTTTTCAAAGCTCAGGGAGGGAATGTTT